>NW_022705543.1:813921-822381 GCF_011630105.1 Anneissia japonica
TGTCAGCACCTTGTAAAAAATGTACATACAATGTAGTTTTATCCAAAGAATACCTCTAAGTTTCTCTGTAGGCCTGTTGATCTGTTAACACGGTGATATTCCCATTGGCCAGTGCTGTCCATAGTGTACCGTATGTAATGTACCTCGTATGGTATGTGTGGTTTGATATAGGCCTACTTTATCATTGGAACACAAGTTAAATTCAGATATAGTAAGATTCGAGATTCAAGATTATTAAATGCTACTTGAGCCATCGAGGGAAATTCCGCAATCACAAATTCACAATCACATAATATAACAATCAAAATAACAAAATAGAAACGCCATCTTCTTAAGCAAGTTAAATTAGTAAACTTGAAATTAAGAGCTGACATAATGTCTGAAGGAGTTATATTAGCGGGCCAGGTTGTAAGCGAGACTAAGGGCATATGGCAAGAATATAGTACATATGTGAACTTAACTTGTGTTCCAATGCTTATTCTGTTTTTGTTAGTTTTCTTTATTAGTTTTCATTGTTAGATACGGTATTTCATAATTCTGTTCCTTTTTATGTAAAGCGCATAAAAAATGTATTATGTGCTGTATAAGACTATCCACTGTAGTATTATTATTATTATTATTATTATTATTATTATTATTATTATTATTATTATTATTGTTATTATTATTATTATTATTATTAATTGTTGTTATTATTATTATTATTATTGTTAGGCCTATTTGGTATTATTATTATCTTTAAGAATCTTAATATACTGTACCAACTTGTAGACCAAATGAATTTATCTGTTAGCATACCGTATATATAGACGAAGACATTAGGTAACACATTCAACATTTTATTTTGCACTACAAACTAGCATCTGATCATTGAGTTTGTGCCCTCATAGAACAGCCTGTAGTGCAAATAAAATGCTTGCAACCTAGTGTGTCTTTGATTACTTAATTGATATAAATGAAGTATATATTTTTACTGTATTGTTTAACTGGCTCCATCTCTTGCTATATGTGTACATAAAGATGCTTAATAGATCCACTGAGTTGTTCACGACCAATCTAGTGCCTATATAACCTATCTCAGAAGCTCTACATTTCCAGGAATAGAAGAAATGATGTCGTCAACATGCGAGACTGCTTTAGTAAAATCATATTGCGGAACGCGTTATTGCATACGATTGCGTCAATATTATCGAAATGCGACGCATTATAATTTTAGAGGCTTACCATAAATACTGAAAAATCTTCGGGCCTACAATACTTGTTTGTAGCGTTCCAAATGTTTACACGGATGCACGTTACTTCCAATAATGTAAATAATATCCTGTCTTTGTTATCTTCTAATAAAAGGGAACAATATGATACGTTTTGTTGTGTAATTTGTGTTCACCTTGCATTATGTGTATTTTAGTCGAGAATTTTTTCCATCGAAGCCTTTCTTTGTTTATCAATTTAGTGCTAAAGAAATGATTTTGAAATATAGCCCATACTTTGATGTTTAATATAGCTTCTATCGATCGATACACCACATTAGGTTTATGTAGATGTCAAAAATGAGTGACGTACGTTAATTAGCGTTCACAGAGGATGCAGGTACCATTTGGTTGAAGACTAAATCTAGCAGCCATGATATTTAAATATCATGAATAATCAATTACCAGTCCAGAAAAAATCCCAAGGCATTAGAGCCGGCTTACGAACTAGCAGGACAAGAAAATGGTGATGTTTTAAAGTGACTTGTATTATGTAATTTGTGTATTTTAAGAGAGTATTGAAGCAGGGGAAGTGCATGGTAAGAGATTATGTAATTGCATTATCTCGATCAGCGTGTAAGGCCTAGGTCCTTGGTTCTTAATGGTTGGCCCGCTAGGCAATTTCATTTGGCGCTTGAAGAAAAACAAAATAATGAAAACAAATATTTAAAACATGAATATATTTCGATAAATACATTTTCAAATAAGTAAAGTCAAAAATGCAATCTGAGTGGTTTGAAAATGAGCAAGATGATACAGTATACGAGGCCATAATAGCGCCAAAATTGAAATGGTAGGCCTACTGTACCTTTCGTGGTCCTATTCTTCACTGTGTGCTTCAAACAAGCCATAAGCACACTATGACTTAGAGTGTTACCCCACTCAAATCTAAAATTGAACCCTGTAAACAGAACTCCTAAGATTGGTATTCTTATTAGCTCTACTACATTTAACAGCAGGCCCGGAGAGGAAGTAAAAGGTTTATCAAAGGCATGTTTAAGGATTGCAGAGTCCCGATGCGTGATTTGAGACTCATGGTAGAAGAAGTTCATTGTTAAATCATTGAGGTAAACACAACAAATTTAGTTTATTTTGCAATACGTCTACGGTATAATAGTAATAATAATAATAATAATAATAATAATAATAATAATAATAATAATAATAATAATAATAATAATAATAATAATAATAATAATAATAATAATCAGTATTTATACAGCGCCTAATATTGATATCTAGGCGCTGGGGTATGGGCTTTATGGCCGATAACATTCGTATTAAGTCTATACTTATTTTACATGATAATAAACAGCTAGTGAACCAATGGACAGTGCTTATAAAAATACATTTCGATTGTCCTACAAATAATTCATGTTATAAAGGCCGCTAAGTTTTGTCTAGTGTTCTGTTGGTGTATCAAGACAGCGCTCATGAAACTACATTTCGCTAGTCCTACATGCGTACTGTGTTCTTGCGGAAAACTTCGTATTTTGACTGACGACTGTTAAACTGATGACAGGTCCACACAGAAATTTCCCGCTACCCAGTTGGGTCAAGACCGCTCGTGTAGGCCTACGGTACAAAAAGTAGCCCCATATAATTTTAAATTGCAAATAGACCTATCTTAGCGGAAAGAGTTCCACCCAGATGTATAACGATTGCTTTAACTCGGCTGAGATTATCTTTTGGCCCGTCATATATCAACTCTAAAAATAATTTGGCGCTTTTTCGAAGAAATTAATTAAGAAGGTCATACTAATTACATAATTTGGCCCTTCGAAGAAATTAATTAGGCTACCTTCAACAACCGTCAGCAAACGTCGTTGACGGTAATTAGTATGCGTGTACATTAATACTAATTACCGTCAACAAGCGTTGGCAATTATAGTATTAATGACCGTTACATTAGTATTGCTGTACACACATGCTAATCACCGTCATTTGGGTATCATTTTGTGTATATCATTATATCAATATCATTATTAACCTATTTGCCTATTATGTAGGCCATATATGTGCATATAATAATAATAATAATAATAATAATAATTATTATTATTATTATTATTATCATGTGACTCTCAGAAAATTCCCCCCTCCCCGGTTTTCCGCCAAAAAATCACAATTCGACGGCGACAAAAGAAATGTATGTATTTTCTACATAAGCCTTAGTAGACTATCTACATGTAAAATCGATTAAATAAGCCTCTGAATCTCCTAAATTGTCATATATTTAGGGGGGCTCCGTCCCTTGAACCACTTTCGAAACATTTCAATCGACACCCGACCACGCTCACTTTGCTCTCATTGGAGACCCCAAAAAATTGTACCTTGACGCCCCACCCCCCACCCCCCCCCGGATTTCAGACGCTGCGGACGTCGCCACTGATTTATTATTATTATTATTATTATTATTATTATTATTATTATTATTATTATTATTATTATTATTATTATTATTATTATTATTATTATTATTATATTATTATTATTATTATTATTTATCATTAATATTAGTATCATTATAAATATTATTATTAATCTATTTGCCTATTCCCTGTGTATATCACTGGACGCTAATTGATGACGGTTGTTGACTTTAATTAGTATGACCGAATTAAGAACCAGGGGCCTAGGTTATGGGGTGTAATTTGTTGTCAATACATGTTCGCTGGAGTCTGTGATATCTCATGGACTCTAGTAAATTTTGAATTTCATTTTTATTATTAAATGTAATATGACGAAGCAATTTCTTGTACTGTATTTTTGCTGTATCAAGACCAAAAAGGTATGTACAGTGTCTCTTATTGTCTAAGTGTGACGTTGAGGGGGACATTGATTGTTAAAAATACTCCTGAAAGTTGGTAATGGACACCTTGTGTAGACTAAACATGGAGTCAAGAGTCAGACACCATTTTCAGAATAAATGTTACTGTATCAATAATATATGTAGTTTAGTTAGTTGTCATTTTTTTGGTTTCTTTATTTTTTATTTATTTTTCTTTTTACATTCTCTATGTTTAAGCTCGATTTAGTGTTAAATAGGCCTACATGTTAAAATGTAAATACAGATAAATAGATAAGTAAATAAGAACATGACAAGAAAGCATTGCATTAAAAGTGTAATATAATATAGTATATAATCTATAAGATAATAGAATCGACTTGCAAGTACAATATGATTCTACTTTCAGCTTGTATTAAGGACTACCTCAAAGTGTCATGTATCACTCACTGTTGTGTATTGGCAGCTTGTACTAAACTTGATATAGGCCTATATTTCAGAGTACGAACGTGTACCGCCCTCTGTACGTTTTGATTGCCTACATTAGTTGAAAGTGCTAATATAATATTAAATACCGAGTATCCCGGATGTTGCGTTGTATCCATCATGAAATCAAGGAGAAAATCTTGTTCGCATATTGTCGACAACTTGAGATGCAGATGATGCACAACCTCTCTTCAGTGCGAAAGTTCTTCTGTCATGCGTCAGACATTTGAAATCGAAAATGAATATTTGATCGCAAATTACTGATGGATTTGCTCTATAAAGCGGGTTATTCAATATACGTTCGCGGATATGGAATAGGAAAATCAGATTGATAATTTTTCGTCGAAAAAACGATTTATTTCAACTTGTTACTTAGTTGTTGAATACGTAGCACGTACATGATTATTAGCATTCGTTAGTAACACACTGAAAAAGATGGCGTCATCAGATACAGTACCAAATTCATCAGAGATCTATATTAGTAAGACTACTTTGAACGGCAACACTGACGATCATTCCCGAAATTCAGCGGTGGTCACAGCTGCGGCGCACTGGAAAAATAACCGTCTGCAGAGTATCTCTCTCCCGCCAGACACTAGTCTGCTACAAAATGAAGTCCTCAAGGAAGAGTCCACTTCTGAACCGTCTGATTACCAAGGATCTAGAAGGAACTCTAAAGCGTCTTTGATCAGAGGAACTTTTCCGCCGGGTGCCGTCGATACCGATGCCCCCGCTCAAAATGTCCAAAAGACGTCGGGGACATCCGAGATTCTTAAGTACCAGATGCAAGCGGTTAACATGATCGGGCAGGCGATGTCCCCGCAGACTGGGGAGCATGTAGATAACATAAAAACACAAAACAGTGATTCCCTCCTCTTCACCATTCCGTATATGGATGTAAAACTCGCTTATATTTGCCTTCTATTGAACATCGTATTTCCAGGATCAGGTAAGGTTATAGTTAACAATTGTGTGAAAACAAATTAAAAATTTAAGATTGTAATTGTTGTAGTCCAGTAAAATTTAGGGAAATTTTCAAAAGTAGCATGCGACATACAAGTTGACCAGACCTGTGTACATTTCGAGAGCATAGCTGCGCAACCCTACCGTTTATTATCAATACTTTTACAGATATAAATTGAAGACTGCATACGAATTATTAAACCAATGATATCTAAAACTGATATTTACTCCAAGCCGTAAATATCTTATCAAACTAAGCGTCAATATTATTTTAATATAGGCCACTAGTATATCAGATAATCGAAAAACATCTAAACATTAAGATTTGTATTTAAAAACAGCCGGTAGACGACATGGGTTCTCCCATGAACAGAAAAATCCAAAAACGTGTGAAGTTCGATCCACGTGACTATCATCAGGTGATTTTGATATATCGGTGTGATATGACATCACCATGACCATATACCTTATGGGCAAATCAGAGATATTACATAAAATTTGATATTGTGGACCCCAATATTAGGCCTACACCCGACGATACGTCTGTGACAACAGAGCCATATCTATGATTGCCGATGGGGTTAAGTTACGGGTTGTACAATAGAACTGGGCTCTGGGCAGCGGTGGAGCTAGAAATTTTGGTCCGAAGTGTCCGACAGAGGAGTCCGAACCAAGGCGACGACAAAGCTTCGGTCGTCGGCCCGGAATAAAAAAAAATCCCTGTTAGGGTTCATGGAGAGAGTTTTTTAATGGCTTAATTTGGTCCTAAATGTGCTTTTAGACCACAACATTAGGGATTGGCAATCAAAATAGCGCTATTTTGATAAGCAAATTATTTTTTTTAAATTTTTGATCCGACAATCTATATAGTCGCTCGTCGGACGATAAGGGGTCCAGGCCTGTCCGACGGATGGGGACATTCCCCCTCCCCTCCCCTGCTGGCGTCACCACTGCCATGGGGAGGTCACCAGAAGAATCCAGAGTCAAGGGACAAGACCAGTTGAATCGTGGGCTTTATTTTATCTTGTTCGTACTCTGTGAAAATTATACTGTATGACTCTATTCTATTTTCATTGATTTTGATGATCTGAAAAAGTAATAAATTACTGGAAACGTACTTGAGAGCCCCTCCCCCACCTTCCCGGACACGTCGGGCCCGTTGCAAGAGGAGTTGATTAATACAAATATAGGGATATCACTATGATTGAACTAGGTTTGCCTTTAATCTGCATATTGTATCCATTTTTGGGTTGTTATTTTTCTACTTACATCAGATATGAATACCTAAGAAAATATAATCATCATCAATGATGACATAATTTATGTCGAAATATTGAATCCCAACACGATGGCGTGTATTTCAATACTTGGAGTATGTATTATACTTTCTTATCTGAGATTAGTCAGTGGACCTTTTGGTATATGAATACCTGATATACATATTCTACCTACATGACCTCCCAATATTGCCATTATATTGTTCACCGACATTTAGATATAATGATTTGCATAAGATTGGCGACATTGTCTCGTTGCCAAGCCGAAGAACCTAGTTAATAAGTATGCTTCAGTTTCATATTAATGGTTATTATTATCAAGCGTGGTTGCTATGGTAGAACGTTATTTCAGGTCCAACCTCCAACTGTGGTTGGTTTGTATTTGATGTAGTATTCGGTTAGTACTCTGTTTCTCAATAATTTAAGCTTATTAATGATAAGTACCAAAACCCGACTTGGAAGGCTTTTTATTGCTCAAACGAAGATGCAACGGTTTAGCATCCTATGGCTGTGGTATCCTCACGAGGTCGCATATATTCTAATAATGAAATAATGATTATATAATAGTGATTTTTATAATAATAATTAAAATAATAAACGATGTTAATAATGATTTAATATTAATAATATAAAGGTCTACATGCATATATTTATTAATCTCTTTTATTTATTTATAATTGGAAAGTAGCAACAAGTGTTATTAATATTATATATATATATATATATATATATATATATATATATATATTGTCAGGGTGATAATACTACAGTATATATGATAATGGTGATGGCGATGATGATTATACGATTATACTTAGGATGATGATGATGGTAAATATAATGAATATGATGATGATGATGATATTGATGACGATTATGATGGTGAGGATGAAGGTGAGGATGATGATGATTTTTATGGTGATGATGGTGGTCAAGATAATGATGATGATAACAATAATAAAGATGATAATTTTTTTCAGTCATAACATTACATACTTTATAACATATTGCTATCGACTGCTTCTGTTCTGTACGCTTCTCATCAAGAAACATTTAAATCAAACTAAGCCGTTTAGTGTTTTCTTCCACCAACAATTTGCCACATTAACTGCCGGCTCATGATATAGAATTACTCATTCTTCATTTTCACAATTTACATTGAAGTAGACAGACCTGATATGTAAACACAAGCGTATATTCATGCTGATGATGAAAATGAAATTGCTTCCCATTGTGTAGGCCTAGACTGATTCATTCCTGCCAGGGGTGGCGCCAGTGGAAGGGGCCCATGGCTGCCTAACCCCCGGCCCCACCCCGATCCGGTCAGAGAGAGACACACTTCGTAGGGCTGAAGAGAAAATTATGTATCTTGTACATATTAATATAGACTCTAACATCGACTGAATAAACAGCAACTCCGGACCACGCCCATTTGCGTTCTCGTCGGGGAGTCGGCTGATGGTTATTACTGTAACACCATTGACTATACTTTATTCACTGTCGAATGTGATTCTGATAATGCTTCGTGTTCCAATAATTTACACAGTGCAGCTATTCGATAAATGCTAAAATTCTTTGAATTTTGTAAACATAATATCTTTATGATAATGACGTTTCAATAAAACTGGAATCAATAGGTGTATTTCTGATATGCTCCTGTCTTTTTACGTGCACCAAGTGTGTGTGTGTGTGTATA
>NW_022705543.1:823328-830179 GCF_011630105.1 Anneissia japonica
TTGGCATAGAATTTGATTCAGACAAATATTTCGTACCTGCTTATATAAACTAATTTGGAGCAAATGTTTTATAAAAACCAATTTCTCCATGGCACCACCTTCCCCTTCAGTGTTACAATTGATGTGACTCAATATATAGGCAAATATTTAACGATCATTAGATAACTGTATAACATATACATTATATTATGTGAATAAATAGTAGAAGCGGTTGGCGCATCGGTTGTGGCTTGGACTCCCAACCTCGAGGTCTCGTTGTGCAAACCGCCTGTGTCCTTGGGCAAGGCACTTTATCTACGGTTGCCTCTCTCCACCCAGGAGTACAAGTGGGTACTGTATTTACCTTCTTTGATGATTTATATTATACATACGATGAATAATTTTACTTTGGTATACAAAATTATATTATGTATATAAAATTATATACATTCAGAAAGACGTAAATCTAGTGTTGTTGTATCTTCTTTGACTATATGTGTAAAACAAATCATGTGTAAAACAAATCATATGTTAACAGATTTAATGACTTCCAATTCATACATACATGATAGACCTTCTTTCGTTTCGGAGTAAACTTTATTGTTGAAGGCTACTTCTCCATTGGATTTATTCGGTGTAAACACCAAGGATAGCCCACGAAAGTCTAGAAGACTTACTTCCAGCGGGGTTCTTCTGGTGGTGATTGGGCATTACACCGGGAGACAATCCCCTACTCTTTCCCGAATAGTGTACTATTCTGCGTTCTGCGTGCACTTGGGCCATAAATGCACACGGGACCAACTGCTTAACGTCTCATCATCCGAAATACGGTGTGCTACTGTAATATTTCTGCCCCATAGCTGAAACACAAGGAGAGGCACTGGTGCGAATTGAGCCAGGGACCTAGAGTCTCCACGGTTCAGCGCATACACAGTGGCTACCACCAAAGCCGACTGGGCTAAGCTGCTCTGGCTTTGCGATTTTTATGCATAAACATAGATAATTTTACACAAATAAATAATCTTATTTTATTAAATTAATAATCTTATTTTATTAATACACTTTAAACTGACACTAATATTAATAATAGTAATAATAATACTAATAATAATGATAACAATATATAATAATAATAATGTTAATATTATTTATAGAAATGTTATGTTATAGCAGGATACACTACCCCTTAGTTCACTTAACACACTTCCTAGAAAATGATAACCCACCAAACGAAAATATTAAGGAATGAAATCGAAGTTTTTGCCGAAGGCCTTCCTGCCCAATCCAAGGGTAAATGGAATTTTTGAAATGTATTGACGATTATTAATCGATATTTCACTTAACATGTATACTTAACGCGCATGGTAGCAGGAACATAAAGGGTGCATCGAGAATATAATCAATCATTGGAATTGAAACTATATAAATAGTTAACGAAAGTCACAACAGCAGTGTGGTGTTTTCCGGCTCTGTAGAAGAAGCATCTACTGTCGAATCTAGGAAATTTTGGGTATAAGGAAACCGTTATCGCTCAAAACTGACGTACTCTCAAGTTGGTGTTGGTCGTTATTCCACAAAAATACAATGTATATCCGGTCCGTGTAATGTATCTATTTTGATCTTCATTTTGTCCAGAATTTTTGAGAGTGAATTGAATAATATGAATGGGAATTGCGGTAAACGATCTCCCACTGTCCAGCCGATAATGGAAGACATAGACGTACGTGAATTCGACGAAATAGACGAATCTATCAAGTACAACGAAGCGGTAGTACATGCATATGCCGTATGGCGCAAAAAGACTATAGAACATAAGAAGCTTAGACAAAAAAAATGTTTTTGTTTAGGTTTTAGCCTTTTCAAGAAGAGAGACATTGAAGAAGAAAAAGAGAGGCAGTTACTGATGAAGGATATGGAACTAAACGTTATATATGCATCGTGCTGGGATAGCAACTCATTGCTTTCCACCATACCCTACATGCCAATCAAACTAGCCTGCCTCTGTGCTTTTTTAAACATATTTCTTCCAGGCTGGGGTAAGTTAGTCTAGCTTTGCTAATCATCTCCAGCACTGAATTTGTCGTTCGTGTTGTGATTAAAAATTACAATATAGTCCCAAGGAGATGCCGTAATACTAAGCTTGTATCCCTGAGAATGTGCCAACGGGTGAACGAATACTTAGAATGAGGTGAGAGATTATGCTGCAAGAAAGTGCCAATAAGACAGTGTCGAAAGAGTGCCAATAAATTGTTGAGAGTTGCTGGGAGAGAAGAAAGAAAGTACCGAGCGAGTACAGAGAATGCTAAGATCGTACGGACAGATGACAGTTGCAGGTTCAAAAAAATCGTCCAATTAGCTGGGAGGGAAGAAAGAAAGTACCAAGAGAGTACAGAGAATGTTGAGATCGTACGGACAGATGACAGATGCAGGTTTAAAAAAATCGTCCAATTATGTAAAAAATCATGAGTTATACTCGTTGCATGTTTCTGCATAAAATGGCCAAGTTTGCACCTAGTCGTTTTCCTGCTGATTCCTATGGTACCAGGGATCATTAAAATTCCGATTGTGTTTGATTTAACCTTGTTCAATATCATTTTTTTATCGTTTAAAAGTTTTAATTATCCTAATTCGGGCACACGGGCTTAATTGAGTATCATCCAATTTAACATTATGTAAGTGGCATTTGTCAACATGCCAACAGGACACAAAACAACCGGAAAATGCCGGGGTCAAAAAATCGTTCTAAAACATCATTTTCATAACATTAAATGTTGTGAATTATGTCTATATGCTTATAATAAATAAATTAGATATTATTTAAGCTTAAATATAGATTTTAAATGGGATTTGTAGCATGGATAATATTTTTGTAATCCGTAGGTGCCACAAAAGACAAAACAACGGAAAAATTGTTAGGTCAAAAAATCGTCCAATTTCGACGAAACAATAAGCCAAATTTTCCAAAATTGGGCTATATTCACCTAGTCGTTTTCGCCTGATTTTTCTTTATGGTACTTAATGATTATAAAAATGTCGATTATTTTTTAATTAAGCATCATTTTCAAAGTATTAAAAATGCTGTGAAATATGCCAGAATTAAAGCCCATATGCTGAAGAAAATAATAAAGTTATGTTTAGAGTGACCGAAATAGCCGAGTTGTAAGTTGTAAGCATACTGTTCTCCTTTCTCTGAAAGTTAATAGAAAATATTGTTTGATTGCATTTCTACTTAATTACTTGACCAGTTAAATAAATGGAAATGAATGTTCCTTTCTTGCTTCGTTTTAAGGAACCTTGGTCGGTGCCATAAGTATCTTCATATGCAGCAATCCACAAGGCTTAACCAAACGCGAGTCAGAGGATCTAGTAGATCCATTCATAAGCAACCTCTGCGTGGGGATCTCACAAATGTTTACCGTTACGTTTCTACTCGTCGGCTGGATATGGAGTGTCGTGTGGGGTATAAATATGGTATTACTGTCTAGTAAGTGACTGTTCCGGTGTTACAGGGGTTATGCCACACTAAATTTCCCCCGTGCCTAAATTCATATTTAATTCATCCTCCTGGACAGGGGCGCAGCCAGGGTACAATTTGAGGGTGGGGGTCAAGATTTGCGAGTGTAATTAGCAACTAACCTGAGACCATGGGGCAGAGAAGGGCCCCAATCATGGTCCAGGGGCCGAAGGTCAGGATAATTTGCATTATTTCATGTGATAAATGAGAGAATTCTAAAAAATAATAAATATATATAAAAAAAATAAGCACTGTTGAAAGCAATGTGTGAACAAGAAAATAAATTTAGTGTGAGATTTCACTCTTTCCTGGCCCCACCAACAAATGGTAATGATTTTATAATCATGAACATCCGATGAAGGCCTATTTTTTAATAATATGATCTTAAAAGCAGGCATGTTGTATCAAATGCACTAATTAGATTAGGAGAACAAACGTGACCATTATGAGAGTTGACGTTAAGGGACGTTAATTCCCTGCCCCAGCAGCAATTATTTATATTATTATTATTATTATTATTATTATTATTATTATTATTATTATTATTATTATTATTATTATTATTATTATTATTATTATTATTATTATTATTATTATTAATATTATTATTATTATTATCATTATTATTATTATTATTATTATCGTTATTAATATTTATTAAGTCACTAATTTATTCATTCATTAATTTTTCCATCCATCCATCCCACCATCCACCCACCTACCCATCCACACCCATATTATTTAATTTTATATCATACATATCTAGTTATATAATGTATAACATTTAAAATGTTATATTATTTATTTAATTTGCATCCAATTACAAGTATTATTATTATTTTATTTATTCATTCATTCATTTTCCAGCCATCCATCCCACCATCTACCCAACTACCCATCCACACCCATATTATTTAATTGTCATACATATCTAGTTTATATATATTGTATAACATTTAAAATGTGATTATATTATTTATTTAATTCACATCCAATTACAAGATGAAACGATACTCAGTAATCAATAGGCTTAGGTTTTTTAAGCTGAAAACGTAGAGCTGAGATAAGATAAAAAAACTGTTGAGCCATTATTATTATTATTATTATTATTATTATTATTATTATTATTATTATTATTATTATTATTATTATTATTATTATTATTATTATTATTATTAAAAATATAAATTATCAGTAGTATTTGTATATTTGTAAATGTGTGTGTTTCTGTTGCCGTACATATATTATATCATTTCAAAAAGATCGACATGAACATTACATCTAATTTTAAAAAATGCTTGTACTTTTTTAAATTTCAGAGCATCACAACTACCTTGTGGACAGTGAGATTAAACGGGTCAAAACGTTGGGGATTGCGAATAAGCTCTTTAAATAAGTCATATAACCACGTCAAGTTATTTGTCATTTTATTTTTGGATGGAAACATTGCTATTATCTCCAAGGAGTATTGGTCAATGACTGTTTGACAATTTTTTTGCTTATGAATATTCATGATATTAGCTACCGGGTACAACATGTAAATATGTATAATTAAAGAAAAGACAGGTATACATTTGTTTAAAATGAGATTATTTCAATAAAGTATCATGGAAATATGTATTTGAGGCATGCATACATTTCTAGTTCGATATTAGGGAGACTATGCAACCTTACGAAAACGATAACGACTACGATTATTAATATCGTTATTCGTGGCTAAAACATTCTTGAAAGTATGCTGTTCAAAGCTGAATATGATTCCTCATTCATGTAAAAGACATATATGCTACTGTAGGGGAAGGGTTGTCTAAACATTTGATGTCGTTTTTGTAAGCTTACAAAAACTCCCTATTGTATTTTGCCACAGACCAGAAGAGACTATAAATCGCAATTACGCGTAAAGAGTATCATCAATCGATGCCATCTCCTTCTCCTGATCGATCCTGTATTTGACTAATATTAATCGCTCTCCTTGGTTACGCATTGACATTGTTGTAAACGACTTCGTTTGTTACTATATTAAGATATTTATTTTGGTACATCAACCTACAGGGGCTCGAATGGGCCACAGCATCATAAGATATTAATTACATAGGCCTACAATCATAAACGCATCATCAAAACATGGGTCAATTGAAGCTTCGATAATTGCTACGATGCGTTTGACATCAAGTAAATAAATTATGCCTGAACATATAGAGTATAGAGTATACTAGTGGTATTGAAACTAGTCATTTCTATTTTAAGTGACTGTTAAAAGAGACGAGAACGAGCAGAAGAAAGGAAAATATTGAGTGTGTGATCGGTGTTTGAATAATGAAATAGGAGACTCCCTCCCCCTCCCTTGTTTTGTTCCTTCCACACACACATACATCTGGTATACGCATATTGAGGTAATATAGCTTAATTTGTCGCAATGGTTTTAAAATGATTGTTATTTTTTAAATCCAGTGTAAGCCATGTCAAAGTTCAACTCAATATTTGCAAAGACTATTCAAATAATTGAATAAGGCTTCGAATTATTATTAGTGAATAGAATAAGGAGAAACTGCTGTCGCTGTCTTTATATTGTCTGCTTGTAGGGTTCAATTACATTAGATGCATGCCCTGTAGAAGTGGGTTTTATAATAATAAATATTATTATTAATATTATTATTATTATTATTATTATTACTATTGTTATCATTACTACTCTTACGATTATTATTATTACTATTATTATTACTATTCATATATTATTATTATTATTATTATTATTACTATTATCATTATTACTATTATTATTATTACTATTATTATTATTATTATTACTATTATTATTATTATTACCACTATTATTATTATTGTATTATTATTATTATATCATAATCAATATCATAATCATTATTATATATTATATATATATTATACTATTATTATCATCATTATTATTATATTATATATATTGTACTATTATTAATATTATTATTATTATATTATTATTATATTATTATTATCATTATTGTTATTAATATAGCATCATCTTTATCATTATAATATCATAATCATTTTTAAATTATTATGGTTATTATTATAATTATACTTACCATTATAATTATACATATATGTCCTTTAGAAGTGGGTTTTACAATTAAGATATTATTAACATTGTTATTATTATTATTATTACTATTATTATATCATTATTATATTATTATTATTATTATATCATCATCATCATTATAGCATCATCTTTGTCATTATAATATCATAATCATTATTAAATTATTATGGTTATTATTATAATTATACTTACCATTATAATTATACATATATGTCCTTTAGAAGTGGGTTTTACAATTAAGATATTATTAACATT
>NW_022705543.1:832441-843120 GCF_011630105.1 Anneissia japonica
ATGATGTCAGTGCTGTCTCTTATACACATCTTATATATATATGTCTGTCTGTTTATCTATCTATCTATCTATCTATATCTCAGATAATATTGTGTGGATTGGTCATGTACCTTATAGAATTTGCAATTTAGATTTGTAGTCAATTTAAAGAATTAATAATATATTCAATAGGTCTGTATTAGACGTATGTTTTATTTCTGAATACAGGTTTTATGTATATAATTTGGTATACAAATCCTCAAGCTATAATTAGATAATAGTATGTGGATTGGTCATGTACTTTTACATGAATAGAATCTCTAATTTAGATGGAATGAATTACTGTAATGAGTAGGCTTATACCATATTTATGTGATTTATATCTAAATACAGGTTGTATGTATTTATCTCGGTATACAAATTGTTAAGTCTATCTATTAAAACTGGTCGGTATTTTATATTCATTATATCGACTATAGAAAAATTATACAGAATTTAAATGAACGGCGTCAGTAGATATTAAAAAAATATAACATACCGGTATTCATGGACTTCAGAACATTTTACAACTTACAAGGTAGCCAGGCTCCGGAGCTTAGCTTTAAGGTAACTATAATACCATTACGATGATGGTGATCATAAAATGTTATATATTTTTTTTACTTGAAAGTCAAGGGGCCTACTGCAATCGTGTGTCGATATAAGATCTGTGATATTAAAGTATCTGAATAAAACCTTTGTTTTTGAAACAGCTAGAGCGTTGGGACACTTTTTGTCATTTAAAGACGTAGCTGCAGAACGAATACAGAGGCTTATTCCTGTTATTTATTACGGTATTGTATGTTTATTATCATCTTTGTATAACATGTTTGTTCAGTGATCGAGTTTAATGTAACATGTGCGATTTGGTAGATTAATGGAAATACTTGTTAAATTGTGGTGTTGGTTTGATTATTCAAATGCGTGCATGCATTACTGATCTCTATTCTATGATATGTGTAACACTAGGCCTATCGTCGCTTTGTTTGACTTTTTTGCTTCGAGCATTTTCAGTGGGGAGGGGGAGCGACTAGGGGGTATTGGGCCGCGTGCTTCCAATAGATACGCCACTGGGTTCAGTGCTGTAATCTTTTGGTTTCTGGAGAAAAAGAATGCTGCAATTTGGTCAGTTTCTCAAACAGCGCCCTCCTATTCTTATCTAATACACATTGCCTGTTGAGTCCAAGGTTGTTGCTGAGATGCTGAGATAATGTTGGCGATTTAAATGATAATGATGATAATCATGATGATAATAGGGGTGATATGATACAAAGACAATGATAGGTTATTACGTGATTCGCGCATGTCTATTGTGTTTCTTAATACAGGTAGTGGTTACGTTGTAAACATACAGCAAAATGTCCCCCACCCCCATAAAAAAAAATCCACAGGAAAACAGCATAATGTAGGACTATCAACATTGTCACTTGTTAAGATTGGTATTCCTTCGAATACAAAACAATAATTATCATATATTACATAATAGGAGTATGTTTTATTTATATAGATAATGATAATAATATAATAAATAGTACTAGATTGGTCAATTGTCAACTTAAACTGTACCATGTTTAGTATGAGGATTTTTTTAGTGTAAAGATTAGACTTTACTAAGGTTGTTTGTTCAATTTTTATTTATTTTTTGTTAACTGCATAAATCAAAGTGGGATTCAACACTTTATACTTTTCACATTGAAGTTGACACTCGGCGCTATGAATCAGCTGGAAATAGCGCCGTATAAATGCTTATAGATTACAGATTATACGCACAACTCGGTTCACATGGAAATTGAACATGATACCATAACAACCTAATGCCTAACCATCCCCCACTCCAAACCACTACTTAAACTTTCAAAAAAGTCCCGACTTCTTATGAACCAGAACTGTTCGTATCGATTTTTATTTAATTTCTATCTATTACACCTGTATATCTCCCATGTATACATAATAGGACATACATTATGCAAATATGCTTATTTACCCAACAGTCAAAATGAAGTACAATACCGTTATTAGTAACAATTAAGAACATTCAATTTGAAGAAATGACGTAACGTAGCCTATTTCTCATTCGTTGTACACTCATAATAACTATTAATTAATGATGTCAGTGTGTGTGAGCTTGTAGACCTATTTCAATTTAGTCGGCGTCAACAAATTAGGTTTGAATAATGTTTGCATCTTTGGGCGCTAGTGTGATAAAAGCTTCCGTAATATAATGGCGCTATTCATGGTTGTTGTATTATACTAATAACCTAAAAATGATATCTGACAAAGAAGTTGCTCAGCTGAATGCAATATTCTCCAGTTTAGTGACCATTGTATTAAATCTAAAATTCTGGAAAGTCCCCCTCCAATTCTTGGATTCTGTTGCCACAAAACGACAGCGTAAGCGTACCACGTAAACGGTTTATGGGACATGCGTGTATTCCTGGCTTTGTTTTGATTGGTCAGTTAAGTTTGATTGATACCCCGGAAAGGTCTATTACTATACGCGTCATGCTGTAGGTTCAAAATGTCTACTGTAAAGTAAAAATACATAACTGAAGCATACTTCGCTATTGTGTTAGATACATTCTTGAATCCTTTTACTAAGGTCCGACAAAACGTAAAAATACGTCTGTTTATGGGACGTGCACGTAATCCTGGTCTTATTGGCAGTTAAATTTGATCGACACCCCCGGAAAGGTCAATTATAGACGTCATGCTATAGGTTGAACACGTTCTACTTTAATTTGCATTACAGGCAAGTAAAAATGCATTAACAAAAACACACTTCGCTTTTAATATTTGTTCGAAATTGAGTTGTAGGTACAGTGTATAAGACGGAATTACTTGTGCGATTAAGGACTACATACCAGTGTAAATTGAGTGTGATGTTCTATTTTCGTATTACATCACACAGAATATAAATTGCCTGCTAATTCCATATACCCTTTAAAACTACAAATATAGCAATGTTGTCAATGTACACGCGGCTACCGAACTAAACAACCATTTATCAAGTTACAATAAGCGTTTGTTTATTCACTTGCTCTCTCTCTCTCTCTATAATGTTTTAGAAAGATATTTATTATTATTATTATTATTATCATCATCATCATCATCATTATCTTCGTCATCGTCATCATCATCTCCTCGTCATCATCCTAATCATCACTATGACCATCATCATCACCACCGACTCCAACTGTTAGATTAACCCTGTAGAATAGTAAAATATCTTAATCTGAAAGTATATACGGTACCCTTAAAAGTCACACTTTGCATGCTTATTAATGTTATTTATTTCGAACCAAGTCGCAAATAGCATTGCTTCGTAATTGAATTATAATATGTGAATAACTAACATTATACACTTGTCCTTCACTTGCCGTCTGCAATATTGCTTGTCGTCTGCCCTAAATAAATACGCGGGAAATGATTTTCCTATAAGTATCCTATATTGATTATGATAGCGCAATCTAAAGCCACTAAAAATTGATGGCTTTGTTAATAATATTTAGATTTGAATACAACTAGGTTGTGTTACGTGGTATAAATTAGAGATGAGAATTTTGTATAAACGATGAACAACATAAACACATGTTGGTTTTTAATTTTTCGGCATTTTAATTAGCTTTGTAAATAAAGTCACATATACATATTATGATACATATATATATATATATATATAGGCCTATATATATATACATATATATATATATCGTCAAAGAAAGGTAAATACAGAGTTCGAATAAAGGGCATAATAATACATCGTGTAGCATAGCTCTCAACGAATGTAGTCTTGTAAATAAGTAAATGAATAAAGAAATTGTGTAATAAAATGCCTCTTGGCGGGACCCGAACCTGCGACCTCTCGCTGTCAAGGCGAGCGTCATAACCATTAGACCACGGAGGCTTCATGGTTGAACAGATTCAAATACCACCAGATACACTCCATTACACAATAGATACGACTAGAAACAAATAGTTGCATATAATTAATATAAATCAAGATAGCCGTTAACACTGTTAAATTATGTGTAAATCATCAAAGAAAGGTAATACAGTGTATTTTTATTATATATATATATATATATATATTATTCAGATGCACAATCGGAAGAATTTTAGTTCTCCAAGAAACACAATTCTGTTAATATTTACTCATTTCATTACATATATTTACGTGGGTAAGCCTAAACAGTTTAACAGTTTATTTCTGTTGTGCCCTGTATGCCAATAATAATAGGCCTATACGATTAAATGTACTGCACATGTGCAATTGAAAACTCAACTCTTAAGAAACATGTTATGGAATTAAATTAATATCTATAAGTTAACATCTTAATTGGAAAATTCTTAAATTATTGAAAACAACTCCGTTTGATAAAGTTCATTATTAATTAATTTAGAAAAGTCATGGTTTTGAATTGAACAAATTATTTTAAACAAAAACTCGTGAAAATAACACTTTTTTTTTTACAAAGGGAACCTTTAGCTTAATGTGTGGATTCTGGTGATAATGGTGTAAATGGATTTGCCATACACAGGAAAAATAAGGAAGTTTTTTTGTTTTTTGTTTTTTGTTTTTATACATAACACTTTCATCAAACGTGACAAACATATCTGCTGAGGGAGATAGAAAGCTAAGAGACATTAAAAAATTACCCTGTGTAGGCCTATAATACTCTTATAGATCAGGTTCCACAGCAGAATCCCTCCCCCACACCCTCCCCATCCTGCTCAATGGCTATAAGTAGAAGTGCCAAGATACATTCACACCGAAGGCCTAGATAAAAAATCGATCCAGCATATAAGAAGGAACGCTGGCGTTCAGCGCATTGGAAACGCGGTCCAATTTTCGATTCGGATCCGATGTGAATATGCAGCTTAATTCTGATTAGCTTATATGTCATAATATCATAATGATATACTGTAGTTATATTATATAACTACTGTATTGTCATATCAACGGCATCACAACACATATCCACTACAACCCACCCCTGCACTCTACCTAAATCTGCCGCAACGGCTCTATAATAATTAGACCTATATATCCGTGTGAACATATATTAATGGAAAATCGAATTGTGGAACACAGGCATATTTCTCTTTCCATAGCAACCGTATCACAGCATACATCCCCACCCTCCCTAACCACAAACACATTTCGTATTACAGTAATTGGCATTCTGTGGATTTCTCATCCCTGAGGAGCACATGTTTCCGTTTGATACGAATGTCTTTAATACTTTATGGTTTCCGACGAGGAAACAGCGACGAGGAAAACTCGAAACTAAAAAAACACTAATAAACACTAATAATACATTGAGAAGCATTGATTTGTTATTCTCGGTTGTAGCAGTATTCAGACTGCGGAAAATTGGCTTAGGGGAAGTTTGAAAGCACAATTAGTCTGAGACTGAGAAAACGGTTATTTTGAAATCTGGCTTGCAACGCATTTGAACACATTACACTATGATTATAAACTCTTATTTTGCGAATTAGGCAATGATATTAGCAACAAATAGGCCATACCTTATTTTCGTTACCTTAATTACGGTACGGTACGGTACATTTTTTATAAGTGTCAGTAGAAGAAATTAAATGTACTATATACATAGGAATATATTCTATAGCATGTATTGTATCCATATACAACTTCTTCCCATACATACCTCACAATAACATATTTTCATATTATACACATAATTATATATTCCATATATATGCATGTATAAAAGCAGAAGGTCCAAGGTTCGAATCTCAGGTGGGGGCAGCCTTTTACACACTCCCTTTCTTTAATGTTCAATAGGCCTATATATATACTGTCTCTTATACACATCTAGATGTGTATAAGAGACAGATTAAATGTACTGCAAATATGATTAGGCCAAAAAAACCCTGATGTGGATATAGCCAGCATAATAATCTTTTCCAACAATTCATTTGGTATTATATTGATATCAGTTTTACTTTTTTCAGTGATAGGTCCACATGGGATGTTCATTTCATAGCTATTTTGGGTGTGGGTTTGTTGAGTATTTACTTCAACTTCATATTGAGAAGATGTATGTGGGATATTGATTTGACTTGGAACTTGAGCTGTGGGAGATCTGTCTCTTATACACATCTAGATGTGTATAAGAGACAGGGTAATATGTCCCTGCTTCTATGCAACTGACTCTACCTTGGTTTTTTTTTTTTTTAACGTATAACGTATTTACAGTGGCAGCTTCGCTACTCGGTATCCAATGCTTTGATTCAACTCCTCAAACAGATGACGTGACTACCCTGAAATAACCAAGCGGAAAAGGTGGATTGCGTACACTTTACTATTATAACAACACTGACGATTGTAGCCTACCCTCAAACCGCAGAACTACTATGTGCTTAAATTTTTAAAATGTAGGCCAACAATCACGTGTGTTGCGTCGCACTTTGTAATAATCGGAATAGACTAGGCCTATATGGTATTTCATAAACCCAATCTCGCTATAAGGCTAGGAATAAAGAAAAAAAAATTTTAGTCGTAAGAAGGAACCATGACGTTATTAAAGTTTTATTGCAACACTCCAGATCATCCGAACGCAAGGATCATTAAATTAAAACTTCATTCTACAGTTGCTCATTTACTTATAAAGGACACTTACATTTATGAATTTTAATTAAGTCTTACAATTCGAGAGTCATCAAAAATAAGTTTCCATAAAAAAGTATTCTTCAATTCAAGTTCATCGTTTATAGTTTGTAGTTTATTTTTAATTCCTTTTCTATATAAACAAAAATATATAATATATGAATTATTCAGTTGTCGTTTTCATTTTAACGTGGCCTTGTGCATATATTAGGCCGGTAATGGTATGATGCTACACGCACCTTTTTCAAATGTTAATATCTTATATTTTATTTATTAAAACAATGTTTCTGATTAAAAATAACACCTAACATTGTGTGAACGCGCTTAATGGCTTAATCCGATGTGTTGGCCGTTCAAAGTGGTGACAATTTCAGTTACACTGCATTCAATTATTCAGATCTAGCACATTGAGTTCACAGGACTGGCAGCAGTCTGTCAAGGCTAGCTACGGTTTCTTTTTTTTTTAATTATTATTTATTTATTTACAAGCTAAAGCAGTTGGTGAAGCTTGGTTTCCATAGAATCGCTCACCCTATCGGCGAATTGCTGAGTTGTCAGGAAGGTTGAACGTAGTTCAACTTTGCCGAATGCGTTGCAAACGAATCGGGGTGCCTTCCCGATTGCGTCAGGGCAGCTAGCAATGCACCCTGATTCGTCTGCAACGCAATCGGCAAAGTTGAGGTTCAACCTTCCCGACATCTGTCGGCGACTGTCGCCGATAGGGTGAGCGATTCTGTGGTAACCGAGCTTAACTACAAAATCGCAAACACCCCGAAATTAAACACACATCAAATTTACATGATCAATGTTAGTTTTCATTAATTTCGTCTTGACATATTGATATCATCGATCGTAAGTCCACTTAAAGCGCTAAAGTAACCTTTATTTACTTTAATTAATAAGATGTATTCGCCCTCCTGTATTCCAATCTGTTGCTATGCATATTATTGATAAACTAAAGTTGTTGCTATATAAGTTCCCAGCGGTAAATATATAAAACACTGTTATTAACACAAGAATACAATCAACGAATTATATTGCAGGACAGGGAGTATTAGATTCAGTAGTACCTCCTTGGTCTGGCTTAAGGCGTGTTACCGCTACTTAGGTTCTCATTGATTTAAAAGTGAAATTCAGTTCCATAAAAAGTTTAAATATAAAATGTAGATTAGTTAATAAAATATTTAGCTAAAATGGGAAAATGACAAATGCTATTACAAGTTATAGCAAATGACCAGCTACTCCATGCTTATAAATATGCTATTTAATGCTTAACACAGCCATAGCACACAATATCACTATGATTAAATAGACAATATAGCACATACAAAATAGTTGATGTGCTACAACAAAGACACTGCTATATTTTGTGAAATGGGTGCTATATGACTGTTGCTATTAAAAGATAGCTAATTACCAGCTACTACTATGCTTTTAAATGCCATCTAATGCTTGGACCAATCATGCGCTTTAGTGCATCGAGCGAAGTCTACAACTACGACATTGGCGTTTTCCCCAGTCAACTGTTGTGAGCATACAGTATAGGCCTACTCTTCCATCTCTTCTTTCTGTCTGATGTTTATCATCACGTAATTTTGTGTTCCGGATAGTAAATTTAGGTTTGTAATTAGAATTCAGAATCAACTGAGTCAATTCAATCGCTGAATTCATTTTTGCATTAATTCAAATGCAAGGTCTATACAAGGGCTGAAAACTAGGTCCTATCGCAATAATGTATAGAGCAGCTGATATCAGGTTGACCATGGGCTAAAAGTAGCGCATTCGCAAAATATGGTCTATAAGAAGAGTTATGAATAATTTATGAAATTTTAGCAAACGAAAAAAATTTTACCTACAAAAAAAAAAATGCGTCGAGGAGTGGCTCCAGGATTTTCCAGGCGGGGTCCGATATCGCCGACGGGGTGGGGAAACTCCCCGAGAAAAGCGTAAGTGGGCGCGTGGTCGGACGTCATTAAAAATCTCTTGGAAGTGATCCCGAGGGCTCTCGAAAAGTATGACACTTTAGGTGTTTCATAATCTTGTCTTTGTATGTGATTTTAGGTTACAATATAATAATAATAATAATAATCATAATAATAACAATAATAATGATAATAATAATAAAAAAATGCGTCGAGGAGTGGCTCCAGGATTTTCCAGGCGGGGTCCGATATCGCCGACGGGGTGGGGAAACTCCCCGAGAAAAGCGTAAGTGGGCGCGTGGTCGGACGTCATTAAAAATCTCTTGGAAGTGATCCCGAGGGCTCTCGAAAAGTATGACACTTTAGGTGTTTCATAATCTTGTCTTTGTATGTGATTTTAGGTTACAATATCATAATAATCATAATAATAATAATAATCATAATAATAATAATAATAATAATAATAATAAAAATAATGATGATGATGATGATGATAATAACAATAATAACATTAATATTAATAATAATAATAATCATAATAATAATAATAACAATAATAATAATAATAATAATAATAATAATAATAATAATAATAATAATAATAATAATAATAATAATAATAATAATAATAATAATTTATTAGGAACTACACTTTTTAATTAGAATAATAATAATAATAATTTATTAGGAACTACACTTTTTAATTAGTGCACACTACTCAATAGAAGGTGTGTCCAAAAACAATAAAGTAAATTTTACAAAATACTTAAACTGAGGTAAAAACAATTCAAATTTGAAACGGGACATCAGGTAAAGTAAACACAAAAGAAAAAAATAATAACGTTTAGTCATGTAAAAACCTAAATGTGATCTTAAACTAAAAACTTAAGGTGGATCTAGGGAATTAAAAATAAGAGCCTCTTATCTAAGAGTCGGTCTAGATAAGAGGATCTAGACCGCCTCAGCACCCACCATGGCTGGGGCTGAGGAAAGAAGATGTATGATTATAGCACCTTTGGATGGCTATCGGAATATATATAATACAGTTTATATATATAATGTAAATAATGTGATTTTCTCCCTCCAATTGAAGACCACTTTCTGAGATCGGGGTTTCCACGGTCTTTAGCAGCTTTGGTCTCTAATTAAAATAATAAAGAATAAGACATTTATTAATTTCGGACCACAGAAGAGTGGTATTTAATTGGAGGGGTCTTTCATTAAAGGGAGATGTAATGATAAACATGAATTTATATAAACAGACACCAAGCTTACAAGTAGACACAGGGCATCACGTTTTTCACAACCGTTTGTAATAAACATAATTTGAAAAATAGGTTCTGCTGCGACACATGTTCAGTGTCCAGACTACAGCGGCTCATTTCATGTTACATAGTTAAACCGGTTCTACTTCTTTGCTAATGCAACTTAGCTTCATCATCGATTTATTGAAACTAAGCTATTAATTTAGTTGAATTTCCTGTTTTTTTGAAACCGCATAACCAAACTGTGGGAAATATATGCAAACATTAAGAACATACAATATTGGATTTGTTGAAGTGTTCCTATGTCTTATTAGGAACAGATGACTAGCCTTGGTTGTTCGATTAAAACTATTTTTTTTTATTCAACAAGGCACCGAATATGAGTAATCATGTTAAAAAAAAGATGTAATAAAACATAAGACGAGAATGATTTTTTTGACAGCCTGCCCCGCCTCCTGAGTCATTCATACTATATTTATACCGTACGGTACTCATATAATAGTGGTAGATTTAGGCCTATAACGTCATTATTGTCAAATACTTCTATGTACTTATATGTATGTACATATTATAATTATCATTATATATAATATAAATCGATATAAGGTCTTAAACATTAATAAATCATCCATCTGTTCTATTTTGTTTAATAATAAGTTTCGATCCCAATTGTGTAAATCTCTTAAATATGTTAATTGTGAGAATAATGGCCTTTGTGACAGTGTTAAGTTTTTATTATTTTCAAATGAGATTGATGGTATTAATAATTTTTTGAAACCATTTTAATGTATTTTTGTGTATTTAAATTGCAATGATTTTGTGCTATCCCATGGGAGGTTAATA
>NW_022705543.1:844563-948468 GCF_011630105.1 Anneissia japonica
TGGAGAGATGGACATTGCTTAGCATGTTACTGATCAGCCACACTTAGGCTTAACTAAAAACGAAACTACACATTCACCTAACACTTACCATTTCCACTCCCCGTTATCGGTAAACTTTAAAGTAAAAATCATCTCAATAGGCAGCATTACAACAGGTATGAGCAGTAAATAAAACAGTTTATCATCTTCAATATCAGTAACTCGCCAGGCTACCAACACTCCATGAACAGCAAATAAAAGCCGGGCAACTATTGCCTTTACAAGCGCTGTTACTGTTAGTCCCATCGTTATGCTCGGCAAAACGTTTACGAATCGCGCCTGACAAACCAGCTAACAATGCTTCTTTGTAGTATATGTCGGAAAAGAAATATCGCTGAGCCAAAAAGTTTAAAGAAAATCCGAATGTGGTCGGCGTTCGTAGCCTCGCGTTCGCTTGTGCCGATACGTAAGCCTAAGGATGTCTATAGCAATAGGCGATGTACTTCAGAACGATGCTTAGCCTAATTGATTTGATTTTTAAGTAGTAATATTTGTCTTGCCTTTGACATGACGTCATGTCCTCATGCAGTCAAAAACTTGTATTGTGTTTATGTGTGTGATCGGAACTAGTGTGTAGTCTTGTTCTTCGCCTTCAGGATCATCAGCAAGTACAATGGGCAAAAAGTTGTTTACATTTGGCGTTGCTAAGTGACAAAGTTATTCTTTAGTTCCCAGGTGTTTTGTGAATTTTATGACCCGCTGTGTTATGGTCCAGTGATCAAAGTAATTAGAACTTAATCTGGTCGTATTGATCGTCCAGTGAATCCTGTCAAAAAGGATACGATGAGTAAATATAGACCTTCATTTTAACTCTTTTGGCTGAATTAACATAACATCAAAATGTAAGAAGCCCTCAGAATACGTTTAGTAATCTTGCATGATGAAACCACCGACGCGGCAGTACTCAGCACCCAATGAATGGAACTTAATTAATTAGGCTTAAATCCTGGTTTTAAACAGAAAACTATACATATTATGCAGAATCTTGATAGTGAATTGACTATTGCAGCAATAAGGAATTATTAATTAAATTGATTTAACGATTTTATTGCAGAAGTTTCACTTTAAGCCTTACTCCCCATCCCCTCCCCTACCAAATATTTTTCATTTTCATCCTTATTGCAATACCAGGTACAGCCGTATATATAAAATGTACTATGAAAACTATGTAAAATGAAACGTTCGTATGTAGAATGCTCATTAGTACCGGTACTATTTGGCCTATTGTTATTGCAACAATCAAGAGGTAGAAAATATAACCGAATTGTGAAACTCGTAACCTCATTTGACATCCAAGATGTGTAAAGCATAAATGATTAACAAGTCGATCGATTTTCTCAAAATGGCAAACCGACCAAGATCAAATTAAAGTATTGATCTGTTTATAAGTGATTACGCAATGAGTTGAGGGCGGGCTCTTGTAGTGTATACTGCAATTAACCAAAAACTCTGTTAAATCATAGACTATATCATTCAATTCCTCATTGGCTACACCATAGAGAAAATAGAACTATTCTATTTTCTCTATAGCTACACTAAATGGCTCCTAGCGGATTTCAGTTATTTTTTTAAAGGTTTTATTGGTTTTGCTCAGAGTAAACAATTAACATGAAACACAATTCCCATCAAACCTATAAAAAGAATATCCAAATAATTTTCCTTAAAAAATAGGCCTATACCCAAGCAAAATATTTTGTGTGGAACTGAAACACCACCAAGCAAATGAACGCTGTGCTTATATTATAGGACCTGCCCGATCAAATATAACACATTTAGTCAAACAAACTTAGTTGTTGGTTTTTACCAAAATGGTTTAAATCAGGTTCATAGCAAACTTGAGCATTGTGTTATCCATCGATCGTTTCCAGCTCGGCGACAATAATTAATCGGCACTTTTCTCTCAATTATCCACTTTGTTTTATGCTGAATACAACAACTAATAATTACCGTGGCATTTCTCTCATGCTCGATCCATATCTTTACTGAGAACGCATACACCAATGTTGAGACACGCGCATAAATGTTAGAGTAAAAAAAGAAGTTAAAAAAAAAACACTGTCGCCAGCATGGCGTACCAGACAAGCACCAAACACGTACAAAGATTCAACAAAAGACAGAGAAAAAGAATAAAACAAAACAAACAAACAAAAAAACTACAAAGGACTATTTATGATATAATGTAACTCCAACCAGGTTTATTTATATCCATTTATTCGTTCATATTTTTTCCTTAATTGTTTGTCCATTTAATTCTGTTTTCGTTGGGATTACTTACATAGTAACTTTGAGGCAACCGCGTCGCGAGATCTCTCATCCAATGGATTGGATGATTGATTGATTGATTGATTGATTGATATCAGTACACTGTGCACAGATCTGAATTAGCAAAGGTTATACGGTTTCCCATAGGGTAGCGTACTGGGCCCGTTGCTTTTTCTCATTTATGTAAATGATATGATAGCATGTATTGACTTATCTTGCAAATTGCTTTTTATATGCTGATGACAGTTCTATTTTGTTTTCCCATAAAGATCCAGAACAATATCCAACAAACTTAGCATAGTAACATTTTAGGTAAGTGTAGGGAATGGCTCTGTGGAAATAGGTTTTCCCTACATTTGTGTAAAACCGAATACATACTGTTTGGTAGCAAAAGAAAACTAAAACAATTTAAGAATGCCCAAATTGAATGCGCTGGAAATGTATTTAAAGCAAAAGAATTGTTAAATATCACGGCATAGAAATTGACAAGCATGTTACTGGTAACTTGACTGCAAAAGAAGTTGTCACAAAGGCTAACTCAAGAATAAAATATCTTGACTCTTACTTTAGGAAAATGTTATACATTTATTTGACTATTTAGTCAAATAACGGTTGTATTAACGACATGTTTCCTCACCCTGGTATTGAGAAAAAAACTAATGATTAGATTGCAAACACCTCAAACCAAAATATTCGTTTTATCAAAAACTTAGGTCCGCAGTCCCATGTTGGCCAAAACACAATTAGCTGAAATTGGTATTCTTACGTTCAAGACAGAGTTAAATTTCTTCGTTTATATATCACGTTTTAAAAATTTCTCAAAATATTTAATTTGTCCGGTGTATTTAAAAGAAAACTTTGAAAAATAAACAACAATTATAAAACAAGAAATAGCTCTCTTATTATAGAATACCATACGTTACTTCAGTGGCATCTACAATTTTCTTTTTTAATGCAATAAAAAATTGGAACTCTATGGCGTTGGAAATTAAATCAAATCCTCAATATTTTTAATATAAAACTTAAAAATTACCTAAATAACTGTGCTTTAGCTGTGGAAGGTGGAGATGTTCGCACTTGATTTTTATTGTCATAATTATTTTTTGCTGTTGTTTCCTTGCTTTGTTGTGAATTTTCAATCGGAACCCATTGGAAATAAGTCCCAGGACTTTATGAGCGTTCCGGGCATCGTTTTCGTTTGTTTGTTTGTTTTTTTCTTGCTGAATTTCCTTTGTTGCAAATTTTTCTATGTTTCATCTGTATATATTTTATAATGCCGAATAAAATTAAATAAAATCAAATCAATGGGCGTATTCGACCGGTTCATTTCGTTCACTACGAATTTTCGTTGAGTATTACTTTCATTCGACTGATCGTAAAATAGGCCTAGTTGTTTAGGCTAACCAAGGAACAGTAAAATTTCACTGTTCCCTGGGCTAAGGGGTCATTCAAGTATTATGTAACACATTTTTTGGCAAATATTGACACCCTCCCCCCCGTAAACACACTGTAACACTTTTCCAAAACCCCCCTCTAAATGTTATGTAACTATAGAACCACCCCCCCCCCGCTTCTGAACATCAAAAATTTTAATAAAATCAGATGAACAACATTAAGTATCAGGATAAATGTCCACTACAAATTTGTTATCAAATATGGTTTGCTCTAATAACAGCTAGATGGCAGCACATCATAGCTCTTGGAAATTTTTATTTATTGATATGGTAGATGTAGGCCCGAACTTCATTGTTCATTGATTTCACAAATTGAACACAACTGTGTTACATTACATTGTATTACACTGATGTAATATGTTTCAATAAAGTAATATCATACAAGTTTGAATATTTAATATTTCTTCTCTTCCAATGAAAATTAATTTTGTTATGTAACACTTCAAGCAACACCCCCACCCCTATGTCACACACTGTAACATTTTCCACTATACCCCCACCCCCACTCTGCGTTACATAATACTTGAATGACCCATAACAGAATTCAAAAACTGAATGAAAATATTTTTTTTTACCAAAAACCCATATTGTCACAAGCTGAAGAAGCAATCTTGAAAATACACAGCGTGTATCGCGGTTACCATGCAGCCATTTTGTTTTGTCGAGTATTTACCAGTTTCTTATTCGGCAGGTCGTCTTCGTTAAGTAGGATCTTACCACTCTGCAGGTAGGCGTGGTTTAACGAAGAACAACCATCGAATACGGCCAATATGAGAAAGTTTTTATGAGATTGAACTGTAGAGGGCATTTAGTAAAGTCAATAAAGGGAATAGATAAATAGAGGAACACGAGGAAATCGTAAACAAGGTGAAAATCAGAAAATCTGGATATTTATGAAACATGGAATGGCCAAATGCAATTACAGATACTTCCAGTGAACGTATTGTACGTATAAACTAGATTTTGCACATATTTGTAATTAATGTATACGTTTTGATGTGTTTGATCTATACCATGGATAGGCCTAACTGGCTAGGCCTACTACTAGCCTAGACCGTAGCTGGACTAGAAGAGAAGGTGTGTAGGATACGTGGTGGCTTGGTGTAGCAGGATGACGTGACACATGTAGCCTAGGCCTTTTGTTGGAAGACCTAGGCTTGGCTAGTCCTCGTTTACGGTAACAATGATGTTGCAATTCAGATGTATGCCATGTATATCCATATATATCCATATATTGTTTTAATAATTGGTTTTTTTTCTCTTTCCATTCAATTCATAGAAATTAATAAGAAATGGTAAGTACAGCCTAATCAGTGTTTAAAAAAAATATTTTCGGCCCTTTGTCTTAATTATTTCATGCAAATTTAAGGAATAGAGCTTACTTGTTTGATACTGTTAACTGTTGTTTGACAAAAAAATTATATAGTGCCATCATGCATTAATCATTTACAATCCATATACACAAATTTTCATTATAAACCATTTACTGTAAATTACATAATGTATCACCACCTACTAGGCTAAGTGAAATTCATGGTATATTGCAACATTTGCAAACTGCATGCAACAAAATGTCTGTTTGAAACTTCAGCTACTTACAGCAGTTTTATAATACACTGTATTTCATTATATTTTGCTATGTTTTATTAACTAATTGTTAAAAGTTTTTTAATATTAACTTTAAACTTCTTTTTTTTTTTACTTCAGAATTTTCAGAGGTTCCATTTGAAGAATTACATAAACTGCAAGAGAAGTTGGGAACAAAAATGTACAGTTACATCATTAAATTTATTATAGTATAGTGGAGTTATTTATATATTTGAGGGTGTAAACTCCCTGGAAGCTTTAGCTTAGCATTACCTTTAATGTATTTTAAACATGATTATTTGTTGTACTTTTGAAGATATGATAAAGCAATGTATGGTGAAAAAAGGAAACGTAAAAGAGAGACCTCTAACAAGTTTAGTCGGCTCAACAAAAACAGGTTTGTCTTGCCGTGCTTTTTAAATTCAAATCTTTGTAATTAATTAAAAGGTTGTTTACCACATCAGTGACAGATACAGAAATTTACAATAGAGGTAGCCCAGAGGAATTTAACACGGATTTCGGTGTAAACACCAAGGATAGCCCACGAAAGTCTAGAAGAAGACTTATTTCCAGTGTGGTCCTTCTGGTGGTGATTGAACAGTACACCGGGAGACAATCCCCTACTCTTTTCCGAAGAATGTACTGCGTTCTTTGGAAAAACCTCTAGATGGGCCATAAATGCACACGGGACCAACGGCTTAAACGTCTCATCCGAAAGACGGTGCGCTATTGTAACTTGTAGCTGAAACACAAGGAGAAGCAGCGATGGTAATTGAACCGTGGTAGAGATCTCCACGGTTCAGCGCACACACAGTGGCTACCACCAGATTAGCCGACTGAGCTAAGCTGCTCTCTGATACAACACTGATACAATGTGTAGATCACTTCAGACCCACCATGGTTGGGGCTGTAGTAAGATAATTTATGATTATGACCAAATGTCTAGATGGCCAGAAATGGCATTCTTGGACTTAAATTTGAATATAATTTTCATTTTTTCTTGAATCCGCCACTGCATATTTCTTCCATTTCAGTTTGTACATTTATATTTTTCTCTTTCCTTCACTTTTCAATGAAATTTGAGGCAACAGTGTAGCAAGTAACTCACAATGAATATGCATGTGCACCATTATAAATTTCTGATAGTTTGATTGTTTTTTAACACATTTTTTAACAGACCGCTAGAAATGTCATCAAAAAAGACAGTCTCGAGATTCCGAGAAGTTATTCCTGTAGCAAATAAGGTAAGACCAGTTAACCCAGGCTTATTATTGGGTTGTATCACTCAATAATTTGATAAATTTCAGTTGAATAGAAGTTTTTCAGGCATGCAGGAATCTAGAAACCAAGAAATAGCCAACCACTAATCAACACCACTGCACCGTTAATCACCAATACAGTGCACTCTCCCAATACCGACCCCCTCCGGACCGGGTACGATGTTCGGTTTTCCGGAAAGTTAGGTTTGTGGAACATTTCTATTGAACCCTTTCTGAACAAGGCTGTTGTAGGCCAGTTAGGGCCTAGAAAAGATGCTGAATATTATTTGTACTTAATGCACATCCTAATGGCTTCTGTAACAATTTGTGTTATGTAAATATGCAGATAGCCTCACAGAAAATCTACTTTCTTCCGATAGAACACATACAATAGCACATTTCCCGCCATTGAAAATGTCCAAAGAAAAGAAGTCGCGCTGAAGTATTTAAAAATCACCTTATACTGTAGTTCCCACTCACTTAATCATCAACCCCGCTGCACTCCACTTTCGCTTCATCAGTTCCCTCATTTCAAGACTGCTAGATACACCACTGAACACATAATTATATGGATATTATCTATTTGAAGCGTTTGTTTTATATTTGTAGATTGCAAGGGATCCAAGGTTTGATGACCTCTCTGGTGAATTCAAGGAAGAGGCTTTTAACCAGAATTACAGTTTCCTTAAAGATGTTAGGAAACATGAACAGGAAGTGAGTAAGAAGTACCAAAAAATACAGAAATAAATAAGCTGAATATCTGATGTTGTGTAGTTAAGGCAGGGGTGCCGCAACATACAGCCGTAATATCGGCGCTGGTTTGAATGGCACGCTCCCCAATGTTTCTGTTTGTGGAACAAGTCTTCTCGGATAAAGACTATAAATTGTAGGTCCAGTTTACACTTTAAAGAACACAGTACATCTTTTGAGATGAGTAGGGGGTTACTCAGTCTACTGGTCCATACAGCCCCTGTTATGGACAGACAAGAGTAGGTGGTACCAGTTGACCGGGTAGCACAAAAGGACCCTTGGGGATAAAGGAAGAAACTTCATTATTGTAGATGTATATAACAGCTATGGTAGAAATAATGCGTTGTCCATCGACTGTATGTGAAATTTAAAAATTTAAAAACAGATGTAACAATTATCTCTTTTGTGTTGAAACCAGGAAATCTTAAAAGAAATCAAGAGAGCCAAAAATGCAGAAAAACAGGTTCAACTACAAAACTTATTGCAGAGAATGGTAGGTAAAACTTTTTAATTAATAGGGAACTAGAATTTTTAAATTTTGATTGCCTTATTTTAGCTGTGGATTAGTGAGTAGAGTGCACACCTTGTAATAATAGTGTCCTTGGTTCAAATCCCACATTTTTCCACTCTAGTAAATGTACCTTTCCAGAGTGTGAACTGAACAACTGACCAATCACAGCAGTGCCAGGAATATGCGCTTGTTCAACAAGCACATATTGTCCCACAAACACACATGTTCGCGTATGTTTCAACACTGTTGTTTTGTGGGACCTTGGCAACAATATCCAAGGGGCGGGGCTTAGCTGAAAGGTCCATGGACAAACGTTAATTCTTGTCATTTCAACATTAAAGAATAGTCATAACAATAATGAGGTAATAAGAATAGAGCAAGAATTTAAAAAATGCTGGGCTGGGATCAAATATTGCCATGGATGGCATCAAACTGTAATCTAGTTTTGTTTTTACCCTATTTTAGTAAGATACTATACATTAAACAAATTACCATATTGGTATTGTCACATATTTCAGAAACAAAAAGATAAATCTGAAGAAAATAAACAAAAACAGAAAGAATTGGAAAAAGAAAGAAGAAAAGCGGAACGAGAACTTATAAAGCAAGGAAAGAGACCATTTTATCTTAAAAAATGTAAGCTGACTGTGCAGAATTGAAGATTATACTATGGACTTGTATTCTTTAATGTTCTTGACATAAAAACCTTAAATAGAAGCCACAGTGGGCTCTATCTTAAGCCCATCTCGAAAAGAAGCCTCCCTCTTTAGTTTGCAAAAGTAATCTTTAAAAGAAGTCCATCTCGAAATGAAGCTCAGGGCTTCTATTCGATATTTTATGGGATGCACTTTACATACAGTATAAAAATAAAAGCATGAGGTGCTAAAATTGACTTGGGCCCTGGGAAAATCATGACCCAAATTTGGTTGTAATGAAAATTCTCCATATTTTCTACTATTGTTGTTTAGCAAATTCAAGCTAAATTCAATTTATTTCTTTCTAGCCGAAAAGAAAAAAATGGAGCTGACAGAACGTTACAGAACTCTGAAAGCGAAGGGAAAACTTGACACCTATGTGGCAAAACGAAGGAAAAAGAATGCGTCTAAACAACGAAGACATTTTCATAGTTAAGTTGCTTTAATGAGTGGAATAAAAATGTGTAATGCATAATAATTGGTTATTGTTTCCAAATGATTGGTGTTGTAACGTCATCAGTTTTAATAGTAATAGTAATATAGAGATTTATACCGCAACTTTTGCCGAGGGATACAAGGCTTGCGATGTTATTATTACTACCTCTGGTCATCATTATCAAACCAACACAAAGTGCAACATCCTGCACTCCCTGGGGAGTATTCCTAGTCGTGCGTGCAATTTAATGCCGATACAGACTAATACCCAGTACTTGCTACATCATCTTACTAGGTACCAATTTATATTCCTGGGAGGAGTGAGGCAAACGTAAATAAAATGCCTTGCCCAAAGACAAAAGCAATGCAACGAGCATCGGCAGTTTTATATAAAATAATAATTGAAGATATATATATATACTGTATAGAGGTCAATAGATGAATTGCTTATGTTGATTTAATTCCATGATAAAAGTACTGTAATTGGTTTTCAAATGCAATTTAGTCCGAGACAATCTCTTGCCAATAAAGAAAGGCATGTTGCATATTACTCGCCTATAAGACAGTGCTTAAATAGCAAATCACCATCGAAAAACAGGGGGTCGTCTCATACGCACGACATACAAATTTTAGATTTTTCAAATCGTTCGTTTTATATGTAGATCGTCAGTAACACGCAAATTTACTACTGCAATGAAGCTACTGTTAGTATGAATTAATACAAGTTTAAATATGGAGAAATTTTTGATAGACATTTGAAAACTCATAAAATATTACAGTATTATTCGTTTTTAAGCCAGCTAGATGTAGTATCAGGAACATAAATTTAAAAAAGTAGGTATTCCGACCATCAAACTTGGAGGTCACCTTATAGGCTAGTACTGTATATACGGTAGTTTGGTTGGTAATTGATTTAAGGATTTTTAAGGTACAGTAAAAAGTGCAATCAGGGGTTCCAAGTTTGGAGAAGTCACTTCCGGCAGATCTGATTTTGTGAGGTTTTTTTTACTTTAGGGAGACAATTGATATTTCAGTAGTAAAATCAAGCAGACATTGTGCAGTTGCAGGAGATGGGTTTGTATGCAGATACCTACACTACATAAATTACCCTATTTATGCCCAGGGACATTTATCGTTGAGGGCGTTTATTTTTTTGGATGTAAAATGGATACTGAACGCACCTTAAAATTTCACTGTAAATGTAGAACTACAACACATGTTTTGTGACCATAAAGACTTTATGATTCAACCATGTTATAAAGAATGCAATATAAATGTATTGAAAATTGTTATTTGATAGGGGAATTTATTCAAGGCCAAGCATTTTCTCAAAAATATATATGGTATGTAAATTGATTGACACAGAATTCAAATGTCATAAAGATAACACGACAAGATAATGGGAAGCGCCTTTAATGTCACAATACTACACAGGACAACAAACAAATCTGCCATTGATATAATTTTGCAGTATCAACAGAATATGAAACAAGATAGGATCCAGACCTATACCTCTGATCTACTACATGCAATTTCATAACCTTATTTAAGTAGAACAAGTATGCTTTGCAATTGGAATGACTGGGTATCGTGCATACACAAATAAAGGATTAAAGAAGCAAAATAAAATATTAAAATACATGTTTCTACCTTAAAATCCTTGACAAAACATTGCGTACCATTGCCACAGTGAATTATTCTCATATGAATACAGCCGTAAGTGTTTGAATACTAATAATAATTAAAATCTAAATATTTTGTAATGGTATATTTAAAACAACTTTTTAAAGGTATAAAGAGCATAATTTGGTACAGAATTTCAATGAGATTCAATTCAAAACCAATTTACTAGTTTTTTTGTTTTCATACTTTTATATGAATCACAGACAAAAATATAGTGTCAGATTGGTTAAAAGTAAAAGTTTAATTTTTACATTTGACCACTTGATTTACACCAATTCTCAAAGAGTTCTACTTGCATCTATTTAATAAATTTTGCTTGTTTAAATAGCAGTTTACAGGAATATATTTTTCTTCAGATTTTAACACTACAAGTCGAAAAGAAGACTAGAAAAAGATGTAAAATAATAGACTTGTCCTAATATAAAATAAAAGCACTTTAGATAATTAATGCTGCACAAATAATTTTAAACACCGACAAAACATGAACATTATCCATTTGTTTCATATTTCATAATTTAAAAAGCAATGATACATATGAATACCATATATTTTTGTTCTAAATTAATTTGCTACTGTATATAATGTCAATTTCTTATACTCTATTAACAAATTGATTAATTAGACCTCCAGTTTAACATTCAACAAATACAGTCAGATGTTATCCATGTTGAGGGCGCTATACCCAAATACATTACACTTTATTTACATTGTTTTATTTTACTGTTTCAATCTGGACAGTTATGTTGCCTAGCAACATATAACATCACCAAGGCAAGTTGTCAAAAGTATAAAACAAATTATTTTATATGCACTTTTAAATTCAAACTACAGCACACTTATATATGGACAGAAAGGTGCTGTTCTTCCTCTGAATCCCTGGCAAATTTATATCTCTGGCAAAATTTTCATCATAAAGATAACAGAGGAAACAAGTTTAACAAAGAAAAGTTGGAAGATGTGAGATATCAGCAAAGGGAAAATTGGAAGATTAAACATAGAACAGATTTTTCCACATTACTGATTACATTGCAGACCTCAAGGGATTCCTATTCAACAATTTATATCATAATTCTGAACTATATCATATTCATAAATTTCTAGAAATATAAATTAATTGGAGCTTCTTTGGGGGACAGGATGACAAATCATACATTTATGAAATGTCCCGAATCCAAACTCCAGAAGTAAATGCAAGAAATTGTTAGTATTCTTTCCAGCTTAGAATCCTGAAGAAATTCTTTACTGTACAATGAGTTATCAACAAGAACAATAGATTGCGTATAATAAATGATGCTCTGTATAATGTATCAGAAAATATATCCACTGCTGGTGAAGGAATATACTGAACGAATATGCTTATCTTTAAGGGATATTTCCAGTGAACACAGTAAAAAACAAAAGCGCTTGTAGAGTCTATAATTCTCTTTCCGTCAAAATCTATTCTTGTCTAGGCCTCAAATTTATAAATCATTAAATTGTAAACTTTTATAAACATCGACATAAAACTTCAAATTTATATTAGAAATAAAATTTTTACTTGAAATGTTTATTGAAATTTGCTTAAATTTTGGTCAAAGACTAATTTTTTTGCATTTTTTGGGATAGTAGTTGAGAATACCAGACTGTTGTGAATGTATCCATCATGTGAAGGGGAAAAAGCAAACAGCTATACAGTCATCAGTTACTATAAAGTCTCAATAACTAGCAGTGCAAATTCTATTAATTATACAGAAATTGTTTCTATTTTATTTATACCATGTCCAGTGTCAATCAGCCACTTCTACTCTCATTGTAACAATGAGAAAAAGAAAAGTAACAAAAACAAAGCAAGAACATAATACATAGCTGTGTATTAATGTCATGTGTCCTCCTAAAAATATTCATTAAAATCTTGACATATAAATTCATTCTTCTTCACTTTAGTAAAATATCTAATCTATTAACATACTAAAAAGAAAAAAAGTAGTAAAAAGTAAGACAAAAAAAAGAGTAAAAGACAATTCATTCGCTTCCCAAAAAAACTGATATATTAGCTGTCATTAACCATCTTGTATAGAATGTAGAAATGGTTTGATTGGATCACCGATTCATTACCATCTTTACATTAATCAGTAATTTGTTCATGGTGTTTTTTTTTTGTTTTTTTTGTGATTTACGGATTGGTGAGTAGGCTCTACACTGCAGATCCTGTGACATCTGTTGTCTTGGGTTCTTCTTTACCATTCTGGGGGAAAACAGAAGAGGATTTCAGTTAGTATGATTTAATATTACACAAAATACACAGCAATTAAATCAAAAAGTTGCAAAAAACACAATAGGAAATATCAATTCTTAGTCATTGTGTTGAAATGAGTTAGATGTCATTTGAGAATAGAATGAAATGAAAGAATGGTACATATTAGCAGCTTACTGCATTTAGCTTATTTTCATTTTATTTTACTTTTTTTTCAATTCTATAGCATGAAAGACGACCATTTACAGAGTGAATAAAAATAATGTTAAATGAGGGAGAAATATCTAAACATATGAACAATGAAACTTTTTACGATAATGTTATGGGTTTTATAAAACAATACATAACATAGACTCAAGCAAGGGAGGGATGAGCATGATATAAAAAACAAGAAATGACAAGAACTAATATAAGTCACTGGCAATTTTCTAAGAAAAAATCTTCAAATTATCTTAGTACTACTCGTCTTATAACACCCTCAGGGGTGACGCCAGAGGGTGGGTCAGTTGGGCATGGCTGAGCCATTGGAGAGTCATGGTAAAATCTGTAAATTAGAATAATTTGTGTCACTTTTGGATATCTAGCTGATAAAAACCTAGCATTTTTAAACTCGGCACCAAACATGGTGGTGCTGTGAAGCCAATTTGTCAAAGAACGATGGACACCTGTTGGAGGAAATTTTGACACCACTGCTGAACTTAAGTTGTACCAAGTTGTATCAATTCATTATTAGTATTGAAATATAATCAATATTCATTCCCTCAATCATTAATCATCACTACCAATCATCTTCATCATAACTGTCATAATCAAAAAAATTACCATCTTCAAGATCATAACCATCATCATCATCTTTGCAACCACATAATATTTTTTTTCCTGGACAGAATGCAAGGCATACTCAAACCTTTTCTTTCATACCTATTTTAACAGTCATTAATATTTTACATATTTTACAACCAGAATACCAAAATAGTAGCTGTTCATAGAGGCTAGGCTCTATTCAGGCTGATGATGATCAACAACAAACACTCTAATAGATAATAAACTACCGTACCGATTAGTTACGAGTAGAAAATCTTAAATCGGAGCCAAAGTCAAATGCAACTTATCAGATAAATTATTAATCTACTAGAAATTGATTTACAAAAAAATATTGGCATCAGACAAATATCGAAAACCGTGTAATTTGATCTAATTTACATGTAATCATCTCTCTTGGATTTAACGCTCCAAAAACCTGGTGCACACTTTGCTATGCAGGTGAAAAGGAAGAATGTGCGGTGAATGTAGAAACCTGAGCTAGAAACAAAACCTACTTGGGAGTTATCCTCTTTAGCGGCATCTACTAGCTGTTGCTCCATCTCCTTGTCCGTGAGTGACGACTTTCCCTCAGCCTAGCAAAGGAGTACAGATATGCTGTCAGCCACCATGCAAAAACTAGTGTTAGGTGTTAGGTGGTGCTCCTACTAGAATTTAAGCGAGTACGAAAGCTGAGTGTGTGGGTAAAGAGCGAGTTTGAGAGGAAACGATGTGCATTGTCAAATGTAAATAGTAACATGTTAAAGCTTGACAGCCCTGCAACAGTAACTTGTGATTGGTAGAAAAACCACATCACTAATTAATATGCATTGTTAGGTCCACTGATTAATCTCAGATAAAAAAGTACAATCCATATTCCAAGTACTGAAATGCACGCCATTGTTGGCGTGCATTTCAATACTTGGAGTATGTACTGTATTATACTCTCTTGTTAAGTAACAGTGCAATGGCCTTTAGAGAAGACATTCAACAACTTTAAGAATGCTAATCTAAAAATTTGTCCTGATTTATAATATTTTAGTAGAAAGATTTCTTTTGAAGTTATTGGCAACACTGTCAGAAGTTTGTGAGAAAAAGAAACTATAATGAAAGTAAGCTATCAGTGAAAAAACGATATAATTAGTATGATTATAAAAGCAATGGAAATAGGTAAATCTAATTATGTTTGTTGTTGTTGAGGTCTTGTGGTTGACTGCAAACTAATCAAGGAAAATAAAGCTGGGAAGATTTTACAATGATGTCTGTTAGCTACACTACACAATTGCATGGTTGCAATAGGCTTTGTTGCTGACCAGAATGTTAGGGAAAATTGGCTTCATTTTTTATGTTTCTATTGAGTCGAAAAATACTTTTTTAATGTCATATATTTGCATGTTGATAGTTTACTTTTGACATTCTATCCAGCATGCTTCAAGAATGAATTCACAAACTGCTTTCGTTTCTGTTAACTAAACCATGTGTTAAAATCTGAAAGGTGCCATGAAGCCAATCGATTTGCATAGAGTCACTGAAATCTGTTAATTTACACCACAAGCAACAACACAAACAATATACTACAAAGGTATAGAGTACTACAGTGTTATGTCACGATACCACATGATATTACTCCATTGCTATCGGTTCAACTGGATGCCATTTTCTCCACTGAAAACCACTGATTCCAATTTCTAACGTAATTAAGACGTTGTTTGTAAATTTTAATTGATAATTAAATGTATGTTCGATAACTAATATATGCAAGCTTTTGTGTTTTTAGTACATTTTGATGGTAAATTATTAGGTTTTAAAATGCCTATTCCAGGAGCCTATTATTATGAAGTCATTCAGGCGTAAGGAACGGTAACCCACATCTGGTTGACAACAAAGGGCGCCACTTGGTGTTGTGACGACATGACTGTTGTACTCTACAGAACTGCAAACACCATAAACCACAAAAACAAATCAGAAATACAAGTTATGTTAAGTTCTAAAGCAGGCATATCTATTCCAAATCTTTTTTTTTTTAAACAAATTTAAAGAATCATCATCTATGCTGGTACAACCTCATTCTTCCAATGTTAAATAAAAGAAGACACCAGTGTTTCTCATACTATAATATGTGGTATAAAATATATCATACACATAAAATCTTATTACAATATTCTATTAAAAAAAATAAAAGCAGATCAGAGTTTAGATGTTATGTCTTGCTAGTCTAGCTAGTAATAATCACATAAATCAAATTCTATCAGGTAAATTGGTAACCACTGGTCTAAAATTTATGATCAACTTATCCAATTTATTAATTAAATCTTGTAAAGTGCAATTCTAAACAATTCCTTGGAAAAACCATATAATTAGATTTTTTTTGTTGGATGGGCAAAAAGAATAATACAAAATATGCAAAAAAGGTATTCTGAAAATGTATTTAAAATTATATATTTACTATTTTGTTTGAACTAATCATTCAAAATCCACTGGCAAATGATTAGAGGCCTGAACGAATACACTATCACAAAAACATATTCCTATTATACTAAATGACTAATTAAAGATACAGTGAAATGGACAAATATTTAGCTATATAATACCTATAATTTACATGATTATAATTATACTGTATGAGGCTTGTCATTCCAAAACCACCATACGGTTGCTAAATGTTAAACTGAGTAATTAGCATTAGAATGTGCCAGTATTGTATACTTTAGTACAGGGAAGCTGTAATATTTTCACTCAAAACTTTGGCAATAGTGAGTTGATTTCAATAAATGATTATCATTTTTAAAGCTTTTAATGTGGAGAATAAGATTATTTATTAAAAACTCAATTTTTATTTTTTGGTTACTGATGGTGGTTTTGGGATAGCAAGCCTCATATTAATCAAAACAGTATAAATACTAATTGGAATAATTTTTTTTTAAAAACCATATTAAGTAAAATTCTTGACAATGAAAAGAAGTAGTTGATGTAAATGAAATGCAAAATGATGAACATTGTAGTGGATTAGAACACACGCAAACACACACAGAATCAACGACACAACAATGCTTTAAGTCATTCATGCAGAGCACATGGTTAGCGGAAACACATGAACCTTAGCAACAAAGACGATGTTGAAATGACACAAAAAAGACGATGACAAAGAAAGTCCCAATAAAAACCTAAAAATTCAAAAGCTCAGTCTTGAATTTTAGTTGGTCAAAAACTACTATCAAATTTTATCTGCCAAATACCAGTGGTTTTCCCATATATGGATACAAGATATCACCATGTCCATATATGGATATGATATGACATTATAATGTCCATAATTATATGGGCAATTCATGCAAATATGTCAAAATGTTTGATCAGACTGATACTGAATACTTGATTACAAAGCTCTGTCCACACTATCAAATTTTCTTTGATTAAAAATGTCCATATATAGTCATGATGTGCCTATTAATGGTTATCAAATAAAATTTGATAGTCTGGACAGAGCTTTACGTGTCTTATCAAACAATTCATGTCTTTTCAAAGTTGCACACTGGTATGATCATCCAACATTAGAAGGATCCAATGTTTCCAGTGGGTCACAGGAGTCTCCTTGAAAAATTGGCATAGAAGTGGTTTCTCTCAACATGGAACCCTGTCATCAGGCTCATCTGGCAGACAATAAATTGATAGTGCATGCTAAGGAATGCTGGGATAGAATAATAGCCTGATGCCTCAATCTAGATTTAACATTGAAGACTCTTCACTTACATCCATTTGACCAAGCTTTGCCTTCAGGTCTTTGGTGATGTCTCTTTCAGCTGTCAGCAGACCCTGGTTCTTCTTCAACATGTTCTGCAGCTTCGCAGCTGCTGTCCCTAGCTCTTTCGTCATGTTCTTCTCTTTTTGTAATGCTGCTTTTGTCTCTTCTAATTCCTGTGCACAAAGTGGGGTTGAAAAGAGAGATTTTTCTTTAAATAAATTAACGTGGATTCCATGTTGTGGTTGTGTTTGCATTATTATCAACAGTAACATCATTGTTATCATAACCACCATTATCATTCAAGGCTACATTTTTGTTTCTACCACCCTGTTCTCTAGCACCAATAGAAACCTATATAATAGGGGCTGAATAAATTTAATGTTTTATTATTATCATTATTTTTACCTTTGTGAGAACATCAAGATCATCTCCAGGGTTGCTTTTCTGCTCATTGGCTGTTTCCAGTGCATGCTTAGCTGCTTCAAGATCTTTCTTAAGCTGTTCTACTCCCTTGGCCGATTCATCAGCAACTTTGCGGGCTAACTCTAGCTCAGCGGTCACCTCTCCTAAACTCTTCTTAGCTGCGGCTTCAGCCTCTTTGGCCCTGGAAAGATCGCCTGCGAGTTGGTCATTTGGAACGGCTGCTGATTCAGCTGCTTTTGAGAGGTCTTCGGACATCTTTCGATTTTTCTCTTGCTCAATTTCAAGTTTTGTTTTTAACTGAAAAAACAATGAAAAAAATCCCCCAATATTACCAAATTGATCAAAAACAGTACTACAGTTTCAAGATTAACTTAGTATATTTTATGTCATTAGTAACAGAGTGATATACCTAGGCACACTCTAGACACACAAATCATTCAAATTCATTGTTTCAAGGTTTGGGATTGAAAATTGACGTATAAATGTCACCTGCAATTTCAGGAACATTACTATAATATTTTTTGGATATGAAAAATGTTCTAAATGAATAATTTAAGTATAAACTTAGAAACAACCATACAGTACAAGACTTATTTATCTCAATATATATAAAAAAAAAACATTAGTAGAGATTTTGATGAAAAAGTGTCAATGAAATAACACAGATGCAGGCATTTAACTAGGGTCAGTGCCAACTACTGTACTTCGAAAGTTTAATTTAGAATAAAATGATAGTTTGATGTACAATTAATCATGTGCATGCTGGTATGTAACTTAAGTATACATAGCAGTCATTAAAGGATGATACCATTTTTCATGAGGGTGTTTCTCATGAGGTTAATCATTTTTAAAAATCATTTGTCTTTGATAAAATGTAATTCACATTCTCGAACGTAAACAAATTCTCATATACCACAATCAGTTTTGTTAAAACCCTCAAACAAAATTCACGTACAAAATTTCAACTCATACTCATAATACAACCATAAACCATTTAAGTGAGAGTTACAGTTCCCATACATTGAATGGAAAATTACAAGTGCTACTGTAAATGACGGTGCTATTATTAAACTTACAACCAACCACACCCTCAACAGATCAAACACCCCAAAACTACTGAAAAAAAAAATAGTTAAAGCATGCAAGCAAAGGATGCAGCTTCATATAGTTGTAAAAAACATCAGTTTTATATATGTTGTGCAGCAATGACCTAGTGTGTGGTAAGTCATGGATACTAAGTATACATAGTTAGGTGCATTATGAATATAGGGTGCTACTGCTTCAAGCATGATGTTATGTGCATTTAAATCTTGTTTCGAATCTACCTTGATGATAGCATTAGAATATTATCAGTATGGAGGAATGTGTGTGAATATACATTTATGTGTTTCACTGCACCCATGATCCATAAATTCAAAGGTGTAAAAAGCTATGCTTGTTGAAATATACCTCAAGTAATTCCATGAATTTAAAAATATACTTAAGGAATTTGTGAATATCTAGGTCAGATTTTCAACACAAATTCATACCACTTCAAATAATCTAATTTTATATTTTCACATTTGATAAGAAAATGGAAAAATGAAATTAATGGCACACTTTTACAAGCAGTGGAATGATTCAAGATTATCTAACTCTTAAAAATGCAATTATGTAGTTATTTGTGCACAAACTAGTGTATGTATAATTTCTTTACACTGGAATGCATTTTTTCCTCTGGACAGCAGTAGAAATTTAAAGATATAAATCAATGTGCTTAATTATATTCCTGTCCAGACTCTAAACTTTATTTGACAAAAACATGTGAAATGCCTAAATACGGTCATGAGGACATCACATCATGACTATATATGGGCACACCATAACTATATATGGGCACATCATGACTATATATGGGCATAAAACTGGTTTTTGTTAAAGAAAATTTGATAATCTGGACCGAGCTTAATCTTGATGAAAATTAATCATGATTATTAGGCATGGTGAGAATATTAGTGTAATTTCTAAATCTAACATATCTAACATATATTAATTTACTCCAAGAAAACGGTACCAAAATTCTTTATTTTGGAAATGAATTATATTAAGTGCTTCAATACTACCACTAAGTAAGCTAAGTAGTGAATTCTATCAACTCAGCACCCTCAATTCCGAATACCCCTCTACCTTAACCCTCAGTTAAGGGGTTACTACCTGTGCAATGAAACAACTCAGAAGCCTTGCGGAAATGAATGCGAAAAAAACTACACACCGAAGAATATATATGTGAACGTTTAGTTGCAGTTTATCACCACTTGCGTAGTGAATGAGTCCCGTAAATACTTACGTCTGCAACCTCAGCACTTAGCTTGTCTATGGACTCTTTGTTGGCCGTATCAATATCGCTTTGAACTTGATTCAGCTGAGATTGGACTACTTCCAAAACTTTATTTGTAGAATCGTTGGCATTTGAGACGGAAATGATCTCTTGCGAGAGTTGCTGAATTATTTCCTGTGATGACTTGAGCTCGGACAGCAAATTTTGGTTTAACTTTTCAGTTTTATCTGCCTGCAAACGCAACTAAGGATCGATCGGGGTTTTATAAGGGGAAGGGGAGAAAAGACAAAATAGTATGATCATGGGGTAAAAGGAATAAGAAGGGGAATTATCTGCCCAGGAATAAGCACATAAAACAGAACAACATATTTTTCTGTATAGATTCAGAGATGTTACTGTAGTTTTTTTATTTAACCAATAAAATGACTTGTTGTAAACTTCACTTATTTTTAAAGGAACATTGTAAACATCATAAAACTTATGAAAACTATTCACAAAGACATTCTAAAAGGATAACATGAAATTTTACAGTATTAGAGGTTTTACCATGCTGAAACATATTTACAGTTTACAGGAAGGGGGTTGGGGGAGAAGGTTGCACTTTTATAGCAAATAAAATTTTTCAAATACTTCTTAAATTACATTTATGCCTTTTCAATTTATATAATTTCAGTTTTAGTATTGGCGAGTGGTCTTCATTGACAAGTATCTTAAACGTGCCCTTGGCTTGTCAGTTGTCATATCCTAATTTCTATATGCTGCAGAATTTGGTTACATTATAATATAAATACTATTTATTATAATTAACTTTTAACTTGTTTCCTTTTTATTCAGTGTTCAAACCCATTACATAAGGAAATGTAAAAGTTAATGGCTCTCTAATTATAGGTTGGAATGGTCCATTGCTAGCTGGGGTACATATCCCCAGATTGCAGGCTGACAGAGATAGCGAGACCCATACTTTTTTAAGATTATCCCTGTGCTTTGAAATAGGTTAATTCACAGATGGCGCATAAGTATTATATTTTTCATTTAATATTGATAAAACACTTAAATAAATCTGTTCATTGCGCACATACAGTGCAATATTCATTATTATCCTAAAAGTAGAACACAAAATTAGGGACGATCTTTAATGATTCAAGCAACAGCATGCAAAGTATATTTTATGTGTGGTTGATCCCTTACCTCTTGGGCCGACTCAATCTCTTCTGTTAGAGAGGCAAGCTCTGTCTTTGTCTGTAAGAATATCACAAACATGCCACATGCAATTCAAACACTCACGCTACTTAAAAATATTCACAGTACATGCAATCAATTATATTCATAATTGGACAAGTAAATGGGGAGATGCCATGTTGAATGCCACACAGGTTGCAATAGAGGGCAGCATTTATTTTGTGCATTATTGTCCTTCATTAAGCTATCAGCACAAAATGTTATCTAACATATCTTGTATAAAGTTTGGCAGAGTGGTCAGAGGTGAAACACCTCACTATGGCATTCAACATGTTATGCTCTATCTGCACTATCAAGCTTTCTGAAATATCTATGATTTATTCATATATGGGTATGATACGACATCATCATGTCCATATAAGGATATATGACATTACCATGTCCATATATGGACAATTCACACAGATTATCATTCCCATATAAGGAGAAAACTTGATAGTGTGACAAAACCTAGACAATAAGGTATGAAAGCAGAAAGTAGTATTAATACAGGATACTCTTAAAAAAAAAACAAATAGAAAAATTTGTCTGAGTAATAGTTACTGGGATAATTCAGAATGGTCTTATTAAGTTCACAAGAAAACAAAAACAATATATATAATAGTCAAAGCACAACAGTTTATAAAGATTAACGTAAATATTGAAAGTATGAGGAAGAAGTAATGCAATCCATTATGATTCAATATTTCAAACTTCCTGAAAATTAATACTAATTATTATGTTATCATTACAACACTCTCTTCAATGTTTTGTTCTCAAGCACCACACAGCAAGACTGTTAATTGTAGTTTGTTTACCTGTTTAAGTTCAGTTTCTGCCACAGTTAATTTGCCATGCCATTTACTTTCTTCTGATTGGACAGATGCTTGTAGCTGGTTCAAGATTTTCTCCTGGCATGATGGAACAAAAAACAGAGTTATATCATCAGTTTACATGTCACTAATTCTTTAATCAATGTCTTCTCTTTCCTGCACAGTACAGACCACATGGGTGTAATACATATCCAAGTGAACTCCCTCTAGTTGTTTAACATTATATAGTCATGATGTGCCTATATATGGTCATGATTTTATCTAATGTGGTCATGATGCATTATGACCATATTTAGTCATGTCACATGTTTTTGTCAAATAAAATTTGATAGTCTGGACTGGGGTTTAAATGAGACTGCCTTTATTTTATGCTGCTAAAGAATGTGTTGAGTTTAGTATCCAACAATAGTATGCTGCCCTCACTGACAATGTACCTGATCATGGATCATTATTTATCATTACAAACAGGATTTTTTTTTAAATGGCTTATTTAATGGCTGCATTTACCTATTATCAGAATAAAGAATTGCCAGAGGTCCGACTGTCCTGATTTTGCAAGCAGACAATGAAACAAAAAACAAAGTACTACAAGATAGGCAGCGCCCTATTGTAATTCAAAAAACAATCTCCAAGTCTTGGTTGTACCTTTCAAGATAGGATTGCGTTTCAACAAAACCCTGAGAGTTTCTACTGTTAATATACTATATATTGTGTTGACATTTCTGTTAGGCATGTTTCCATGAATAAAAGTCAAGCAAAGATGTTAGCATTGCAGTGCTTACCGTATCAGCTAATACTTTCTTGTAATGTTGACACTGAGAAGCTAGTTGAGTCTTCTCTTCCTCAGCAGTAGCTATTTGACTATTAAGTTTATCAACCTGTGTGGGGTGAAAAGAATTCAATGATAAACAAAACTAAAAGGGTAAGAGCATAGTAACAGAGGGAACAAGGGGAAACAATCATCATGTTTTGGCTGTTGGAGTAAAGATTTCCTTTCTATAGAATCAAAAAAATGCTCCCACACCCTCATCTTAATATATCTGAACACCTGGATCTGGTTGTATAAATAATCAATTGAAGCGGGTTGGATGGCCGGGCAGTTAAGGCACGGGTGCCGCAACCTACAGCCACAATATTGGCGCTGGTTCGAACGGCACATTCGCCTATGGTTCTGGTGGTGAAACAAGTCTTCTCAGATAAGAACTATAAACCGTAGGTCCAGTGACGAAACCGTTAGAGCAGAAGCACGTTACTGTAAGAGCTAGTCCACATCTCGAGCACTTTGAGATCGTTTAGGTATAAACCTAAACAGAAAATGACCCCACACCCCAACATTTCATGTCTCTTAGGATAACTAGCTCATTAGTCTGTTTGATATAAGATAACAAATGATAGATACTCACAGTTTCTGATTGGTCTACGACAACTGGTTTACTAAGATGATCTTTAGCTTGTAATTCAAAAGCAGCTATCCATTCAGAATGGCCCTACATTTACACAAAAAAAAAACAAATTAAAATTAACAAGTGTTCTATCTATTCATTACTTCTACATATCTTGTATTTTCTGTTTCTATATTAGTATTTATATTTTTAAATTTTATATTTTAATAATTTAAATCTTGATATGATTTTATATTCTCCATTTGGTTACAATAAGTGACCTCATAATTTCACTCATGCTAGTGTGCCTAAAAAAAAAAGAAGATATACATACAAACGATCTCTTCTATCACAATGCAGTATGAAATACGTAAATAATAAATATTATATAAGCATGTAACAATGTGTAATAGGCCATCAGTCTTTATATGCCTTGACCCTTAACCTACACAAGAGCAAGTCAAACCATACATTATAATAAATTAAAATAATACTGCCAACCAAGTAGAAATGCTCATCTATTCAAGATTCAATAGACTTATTAAGTCTACATTCTTCAGTTCGATGTCGAACATTCTTTTATAATCAGTGACCTACTTAAATTGATTAAAAATGGATTTTACTAAAATTATATTGGCCACTCAGACTAAGAAGCACGGCATGTTTGGATGCATTGCAACATATTCTTGTTATTATCTGAACTAGATTCCAGTACAAGTTTGTATAATTATTATATTTCATGAGGTTGATCGTTCTAGAAAAAACCTGACAATGTTGAGACTTTATAACAGAGTCTCTTTTTAAATTATATAAGGCTTGGGAAGTAGATCTAAGAAAAATCCTGGTCTTCTTGCTAGGATTTGAACAAAGGAACTCGGGAAATGAGGGTGGGCACCTACAACACCAAACCACTGATCTGGGCCATTACTTACTATTATATTCTTTATTCCGGAAACAATGTCCATATGATACACAACAGAATATAACAATTTAATAACATATGGAATATACTGTAGCACCTCCAACACCCTGTCCCAAGTATCACATTTTATTTAACAAAAACATGTGCCTAAATATGGTCATGACATCACATCATGACCATATATAGGCACATCATGACTATATATGGAATAAAGAAAATTTGGTAATCTGGACCGAGCTTTATACAATTCATGCATTGTCTTCTTCATCATTGATGATTTAAGATTGATGCTGTACAATGCACATTATAACTCATTATTTTTTTTAAAAATATTTTTATACGTACTAAACTAGAATCTACATTTATTTCTGGGAAGAGTGTCTTGAGAGTGTTCCTAGCACTTGCTTGCTCAGTTGTCACAGCTCCAGCTAACTGCTCCTGTAAAAATTAAGAAGCATTTTTGTTTGTGAATACAGTAACCCTAAACCTTTAATAATGCATCAATCATAAATCCAAGCATAAATCTAGACCATCCAATTGTACCAAAGGTTTATATGTGAAAAGAATATGGGCATTACATCATGGAACAATAAATGAAATATATATTGCTTGTGATGAGCTGATAAAACCCGATATTTTAATTGCCTACTTTATATATTTAGTTTAATTTGAAAATTAGAACAAGAAAATATTTCACTTGATAATTACGAGACATAAATAATAGTGTTCTTTATAATATTCTTTGCAGACTTTTAAATTTGCTGGTAAGCAATTTAAAGACATTTGTAGTAAACAGTAGTACTGTAAGTAAATCAATTCAATATTATATATATATTTTTTTTCAAATTTTTATAGTAAAGTCCATAAATGAGCAAATATTGATTTGATTTTATCTGTGTATCATTGGAAGTTGGACTTTAATTTCAAATCAGCAATTATTTAGATAATTTTTCAAGATTTTATCACAAACAGTATAATCTTAAACATACAATATAAAATAGGGATTGCACAAAAGTCAACAGCAATAATTTTAAGCAGAAAAGAAAAATAATACATTGAAAAGCATTGCATTGAAAGCATGGCTGAAGATGCAAAGTGCATAAATCTCTGTCCACACTATCAAAAACTGTTGAATGCCCATATATAGTCATGGTGTATCTATACATGGTCATAATGTGATGTCATCATGTCAAGTTTTTGTCAAATAACATTTGATAGTCTGGACAGGACTTAAGACCGACATGATAATTGACTTGCAAATAAAACAAAGGAATTACAAATTTAGTTTTATGACCAACAGGTCATCTTATTTCATTAAGTGGCCAATTAGTGGTCAGCTGGCCAAATGGTAATATCATGTGTGCAGATAAAATGGACCAAGTGACCACAATTAACAAAAAAAATGAAAATAATTAATTTTTTTTTTGTAAAAAAAAAGAGAGCTTTTATAGCACACAAAAAGAATTACCAGCAATATAGATGCCAGTATCATATAATAGCACCAAAATATCTCCAAGTGGAAGTTTGTGAACTAGTCTTCATAATATAGCGCACTCCCCAATTTGAGACCCCCTCTAATTCCAAGACTCCTCTAATTAGAGACCACTTTTCCAAGAACCAAATAACAACCTTCAGTCTTTTAGTGGAGACCAAAACCTGAGACCGCCCCAAATTTTCAGGTCCCGAAAGTGGACTTGAATTGGATTGAATTGGAGGGTGAACTATACCAAGAAACATAGTAAGAATAATGATAATTATAATATTATTTTTTATAATTGCCAATTACATCCTTTCCACACAAAACCTTTCTGTCAGTAACCGAATTAGTCACTATCAAGTTCAATAACAATAATAATAACAAACAACATGAATATCAACAATATATTGACCTGTATTGCAAAGCAAGGAAACCATGTACAGTATAAGCATTATGAAACCAAATTGAACGCTGTTTCAACTTTGCTTTCTTAGCAAAGTTTCTTTTCATTGCAAAATCACAAATAGATTCAAATTATGTTGCAGCAAGATAAAATTTGCAAATAAATTTAATTTAACAAATGAAATGAAGCGGGCAATGATACAACTTATGCCACTGAATAAAGAATGCAACATCTATCAAGCTAAAAATAAAAAATGCTTGCAAAAACATGCATAAAAGTAAACTATAACCCCACCCATATGTGATAAATATGTTTCGATAGAATAACTTTGAATTATTATATAATTGTGAATTTACTTGAATTTGAACTACATTATTTATAGAAACTACAGTTTGAATAGGCAGTAGTGTTTGGGATTCAATTTAAAAAAAAACCAAATTGTAATAGAATATTATTGAAAATACTAATACATAAAATCTTTATATTTTACAAGGGTCTCAAGTCTACCCGCGGATTGTAGCAGCCTCCTGGAAATCGGTACAGCCTCCCGCAATCCCACAAGCAAGCAAAAATGAGATGTTTGCATGTTTTTATTTATTTATTTTTTTTATTGTCTCCCTTAAGTCCGCTGGTAATGGGAATTACAATGCACAGTGTAATATAATTAGAATCTGTGTTAAGAAAGCTTGTTTAAACAGATCTACTAGAAGTGCCTTCTCGCAACTTGGGACACCTCAAATTAACAGCATTGACAGATTTAACTAGTAAGAAACGAGAGTTTCAATTAGATAAGAATGTGTTCCATTAATGTTAGGATTGTTCCGTTTTTAGATATTTATATTAAAAGTGAAAAAGGTAAAGTTATTGAATAATTAATAATCATCAATGTATATAAGCCAATGTTAAACACAATTATTTTTATTGTAATTTATGGATTTCATTTTTTAAGTATAGTAGTAGGGCAATTTTATTCAACGCAAGGTAAATGAGATACAGTACGTTAATGTAATCCAATATGATTAATAAATTAAGTAGATGTGTTTTGTTACATTACTATTATACAAATTAGGCCTGCCTAATAAGTTTACAGTAGTATTGTATTTAATCACAGGGAATTTTTTTATGGTCTACTTTCTAAAGAAATAAATGGGGAAAAAAACAAGAAAATGATATAAGAATCATAGCTTTTATAACACTGAAACTTAGGATACTGACTCAAAAAAGAGGAATCAAGGCCAAGTAGAGAATGAAGGATACAAATTTGAGAACAGAATAACAAATTAAAATAAATTATGTGTGTCTTTAATTTTTTTCATTTCTTTACCTAAACTCATAACATTTACATATTTCTTAAATTTTCCAAATAGATGTTCTATCTGAGAAGGTGACTTTATAATTAGAAGTCAGTGATTGTTTAATATACCACCACCACTATAATAAAAATAGTTACTTAAAGTTTATAATGTAATATAACATGTTTTGATGTAATATGACATTATATAATGTAATATAACATCAACATTATATAATATAAGCTTGAAATAAATTTAGCATTAAGACATTCAGCATATTAGATTGGATTTCAGCAATAGTTCCATTTATACATAATTTTATATATCTCTAGTGAATTTTTAAAGCATTGTTGGTATTTAAACAGCATTTCATGGTCCAATAAATAATACTTATTTTAACATTATACTTTATCTCTTGACTAATGGTGATTTATGGTTATATATTTATTGTTCAATGTCAAAAACGTCTTATGTGTAGTAAATGTGTGTATGGGAAGGTGTTTGAATGCTGTTGCGCTGAATATTGGTAGGTATGGCATGGGGATATTTCCTGAAGAGGCAATACAAACAGAAATATATAATGTATAGAAATGAAGCAAATCAAGTACAGAAAGAAAATAACGAAAAGGAAATCAATAATAAAGAATAATACAAAAAATAATAAATACTGCAAAATACTCACACATTACAAATCAGAGATTAGCAAATATATTTTTAAATAAAACAAAAAAAATGTATTAGCAGTGGAGTAAATACATTTTCTTGTCACTCCCAACAATATTTAAAAACTATTAAAATAATAAAACATTAAAATACAAAAATTAAATTATGTAATAAATTAAAAATATTATAAACACATTATTAGAATACTTTGTGCAACGTGATATTAATACTCATAATACACCAAAAATATCAATCCCAAGCATGCCACGATATTTGCTGAATCATATAATTCACGTTAATTTTTAAACGGAATATAAATGTCTGCCGAATACCTTGACACCCTTCAGTGCCTGCGACACTTTCTCTTCCGATACTTTTTCTGCTGCCGAGATGGCTTCCATTGCCTTCCAGTTTTTCTCCCGAAGGGCCTACACATAGAATACAGAATTGATCAAGGGGAGTGTATCCCACCTAAATATACTCTTAAAACCACCAATAAAAATTATTTTAAAAAAAATAAAAATAATATTACCAAATAACAATAGTTATTATAATCATGTAAACTAAGAATAATAATATAATTATTTCTAAAAATATAATAATTAAAAAAGTCACTGAATCATTTATGTCAAACCTCCTAAAACCCTAGGTACTTACTACCTGGTACCCTTGTCAGGTACCAATGAGAAGGTATCAATTACCAGTAACCCACTACAGGGTAACATTGTTGGGTACAAATTAGAAGGTACCCATTAACGGTAACCCACTACAAGGTAACATTGTCTGGTACCCATAGCCAGATAACCCATTAAAAGGTACCTATTACTGGGTACCCATTACTAGGTAGCTATTGCAGTGTACCCATTTCCAAGTACCTTCTTATACGCCTACGTGGAGACAGAGGTACAAGTTCTGTCGATGATGTTCCCTGCACCTGCATGATGTACAGCTAAAGGTTTTTAGGGCCCCTCACCATGACCATCAGTTTGTTAATTTATTTCTAACAAAGCTTCAATATAAATTGAAAAAACTGTGCTTTTGGCAGGATTTGAACCTGGACCCTGAGATTGGTTGCCATCACTGTTTCTTTCTTGCTACCAAAACCAATTAATGAAGACTTATAACTAGTTATATGTCCTTGATGAAACAATCACATAAACACAAAGACAGGTACATCATAATACATTAAAATTCTAACGTCCAATGGACCAAATGTTGATAAATATTGAATTAAAAAGTCTTTGTGATGGACTTTTAAGTTTATGTTAGTCATTTACTCACATCATTTTTCTTTTTCTGCTTCTCTATGTCTGCTTTTAGTTTTCCAAGGTCTGACTGACTGCTATTTACTTTTTCTTGCAGTTCACTAATTAAGGTTTCTTTCTCTTTTAATCTGCAATTTACAATTCCATAAAGAGATTCAATATGAGGAAGTATTTACAGATTATTAATAAAATAGTATGAGGAAATGGGAGAGTGGAATGGAAGAAGAAAAAACAGTGAGGAAGTGGGCAAGGATAAGGAGGAAGCAAACCAAAAAGAAGTAATTATAGATAAAACAAAAGAAAATACATATGAGCGATGGAGTTAGAAAAAGAATGAAAGGAGGAATAACAACTGAAAGGAAAGAAGAGAAAAAAAAGAAAAGAGGATGAGAGCAAGAAAAGAGATAAAAAGATAAAGGCAAAGAAAGAGGAAATAAGAGGCATGAAAGGAAGAGAGGAAAAAAGAGCTCAAAGAATACAAGATTGAGAAAGAGGAAGAAAAAGAAGAAAGAAGCCAGACATGATTTTGTGTTTTCAAATTTTCTGGCATCAGGAAAAAATATTAGACATAAATATAGTATAATATTATATTATGCAACAGAAACGAGTTCAATAAAATCATCTACACAATAAATCAGTTAGCTGTCAAGTAAATTTCACATTGAATAATTATTTGTATAAATTATTTCCTACATGACATAAAATAAAAGTATGGCATAGATTAAAATTCAACTGGTATTTAAAAGATATGGATTTTCTCACATAAAGACTTTTTGACAAGGAATTAATAATCTGATCTCCAAACGATGGGTCTGATATCTAACATCCAACAAGCATAGCTTTATAAATCCTTACTACATGTTCATTAAATAAACAAAAGAGTCATTTTTACACACTGAATTAAAAAAATATGAAATACACAACTTACAATGACTCTGTCTCTTGGACCTGTCCGTTGATGGCGCTGTCCTTCTCTGTTTTGCTTGCTAAAGTGTTCTTAAGATCTGTAACTTGATTACCCAATGAGCTAATCTGGTTCTTTAAGTCCTAAAACATAATGTACAAAAAAATGCTACCATGAAATTCTTTTTCCATGTTGGAAAAGGACATACAAAAATAAAAAAATTTTCAAATCAAACTTAAGGAGAGAACATACGAGTATATTTTCAAGCATGTTCAGATTAAACAAATACTACAGTATACATCTAAAGAAATACAATTAACAGCATGGTTGCAAAATGGCAAACGCAGACACATGACCTTGTAGATAGTTGTAGAATCTTCAACAAGATGAAGGCGGCAACTTAACGGAAGAGGACATACAACAAATTCATAATTCAAATGTTACTACTAATCACCTGGATCTGTTTATCTTTTTCCATCGTCATCTTCTCTCCGTTACTTAATTGATCCTGCGATGATTTAAGTTTAGCTTTCAACTCGTCATTCTGCGCATTGGCATCCTGGTTATAAAAAGTCAAGAAAATATGTTAAAAACAAGGAAAAATAATAAAACATTTAAAAAAAATAATACTTCATGTTCTAAAAGAGTTTTAAGACATAAGAATATCAATAGTTTTAAATGCTTATGAGATTGAATGAAATAACAATCAATAAAACCAACACCTGAAGAACATTAGATAATTCAACAGTTATCAATATCCAATAACAGGTTACTAAAAATAATTAAATAAACAACGCTACTGTTTAACAATTTGTTGTTCCCTTTATTTTCTCTTTTTTATTTGTTTTTCTATTGTAGCATCCATTGCGAGTCTCAGTTCAGTCACCCTCCCATAACATGGTATTGTAATAATAAAACTTTAGAGGGAATTAGGTTTTACTGTGGGGACAAGAAAGGAGCTTTCACGTCGCGGCCATGTTCCAACCAATCCTTTCACCACTATACATTTGAATAGTATCGTCGAACTAAATCGACAACAGAGTATGAAATTGTGTATAAACTTGTGTATGGACTCAATAAGAAATAGTAGATTATTATATTTAAGTACTTCTGAATAAAAATTTCAAAATTTTTAAGGGAAAATTCTGCATATCTGCATGCAGGCATAGATGAAGAAAATATCTTCCATGTCTGTATTAATTTAAAAATTCACCATACAACAATAATCATGCAATTAACAAACACTATTTATAACCAACATTTTGAATAGAAGAATTCATGTCAACTAAAATATCAGCTTGGAAGCACATTCATCAATGCAGAACAATAACAAAAATACTACTGTACAGAAGTTGTACGTGCTTGCTAATGTCATGATTTACAAATAAAGTATATTTTTGCATTTTAAGAGTCTTAAAATAACTTAAAAACTATTGACTAAAAACAAAAATAGCCATACTCAACGCTTTATCACAATAAATTGAAAATGAATACAAAAATCATCTAATGTATATAATTTTAAAAATGAATCTAAATAAAGGTTAATTTACAGATGTTTATTAACACAAATTCTGTTTAATTTGTATAATTATTACTTTCATTTTCAGACACATATTTTGAAAGAAAGATCATTAAACTAAAATAACAGTTTTCATCATCATCTGTTTTATTTCTGACAGTTTAAAATATTGATGTGGACTTTCCCCTTCTGAATATACATAACTACACTGTATAACCTAAAAATATCTTTTATGTTGTGCAGAATCAAATTGGATCAAAATTAAGCCTACTAATTACTATAGGAAAGCTATTTGAGTATTTCATAATAGATTTAAAATGTGATTTCTAAAAACACTTCCTCAACTTTGACAGATAAAAATTTTGTATGGTAACCCAATTATTTTAGTAGCCTTTCTCTAGAAGGTATGATAAAGGTATATACCCTTTAAACCAGTGGACAAGATCAAATCAACTAAACTCTCCTTATAATAATTTACCTTTCATTATCATTTTTTTCAAGTGTTTTCATGGATTACAAAGTCCTGCTGTAGGACACCAACCGTCCATCCATTGCATATTCCCTCTATAAACTTATCTTTCTTAATTTCAAAACTTCATTTTTCCTTATAAGTTTTATTCAAATATAACCTTAAATAATTTATGAAATGAAATAATGAAAAAATGCTGGCATAGAGATCTACTAAACCCAAATAAAATGCAAGAAGTGTTGTAAAAAGAAAACACTTACCAAAGACAAACATTGAAAAAACAAAAAGAAAGATGTGTTTGTGAGTAAGGAAATAGAGAAAACAATATAATAGCATTGTTTACTTGTACCAGCTTTAAAGATTCCACTTTAAAAGCTGTCATGACATAATATTGTTCCAAAAATTATTTTTATGTATCATCAAGCATATTTTCATTAATATTTATTTAAAACCCGACATTTTTTACTTTTTTGTCATTGATTTGGCATCTTGCAGAAAGAGCAATACATGACCCATGGATTGAAATCTGCATTGTTTTTGTTTCGAAAACTTTGATATTTAGTACATAATTTAACAAATACTTCTTTAAAGCTGATTTTTCTGATTTGAAAGCACATCACTATAACAAGCAAAAACGCTCGCACCATAAAACAAAAAATAAACCCAAAAGAAAAAAAAAAAATTAATTTAGTACAACAAGATAACACTGAGAATGAAAAGCTTTATAGAACAAGATTTAGTCAAGCACAATAAGAAAAGCAACAATTTGAGGCAGTTTTGTTTTGCTTCCCAATAGCTTTTTCCCCATCTTTTTTTAGTTTTCGCCCTTGTTCTGCTTGGGTGCTCATAAACCACCGTTAGGGGTTTCTGAGCACCATTCTAGAGGGTTGATAGGGTTAGCCATTTACCTAAAGGAAATTTGTGCTAGTTACAAGTAATATTACTGATGGCTAGAGAACCAAAAATATGGTTGTACACTACAACCATGATTATCTAAATGAGAGCTTGTTCTACAATTGTTCTACAAATAACATTTTTAACAAAATATTTGAGAGCGAACACAACCACAGCGATAATTTTGCCATTTTATTACTCCAACTACAAACACCAGCTAACAGAAAGTAACAGAAATTAAAGCAACAATAACAACAACCATTGACAGACAGACCTTAAGCTCTTTGAGCTTTTCGGTGAACTTGTGTTCCTCCTGGGCAAAGTGGGCCTGCACGTTACCCAGCCTTGCGTCCAAATCCGCTTTCTCACGATGTACCGCCTAAATGACGTCCCATACATATAATCTTATCAATCATTTTGTTTTCAAAACAAATTATTATAAGTCAACAAATTCAATCACATAGAATTTCCTCCTTGTTTGGAGCGATATTGATTAATTTAGATTAATTTAATTAGGCATTTCAGAATCTGGTTGAATGAATGTTATTGAAATGATTCAATAACATTGAAAAAAAACACCATAACAATTATAAGAATTGTAATTAAGTAAATTTAATTGATAGAAAATTAATTAAATGACCTTTAAGAATACCAAGATAGATATAAAAACCCTTGCACCACATAAAGAATGGATAAATATAATAAATACTAGTGATTAGAAATATATAAAGAAAGAATATCGCACTTTTAACTTGGCCTCCAATGAGCTTAGTGCCTCGGACCCTCCACTACTGGACTTTTGTAACTCTTGGAACTGTTGTTTAACTTGACCGGCCTCAGTAGCTGACATCTTGGCGGCATTTTTGGCAACCTCAAGGTCTCTGGCTAGGCTGACATTCTGCTCCTCAGATGTACGCAGTTCAGAGCCCATTTCCTCCAGTCTCTTACTCAGCATATTCTCTTTCTCATTCTGCACAACAACAAAAAATAATGTAAAGATTCACTTTTTTCATTCATCTCATTTTTTTCATCATTTCATTCACAATTTACAGGTAAAGGAATATACATGAAAAAAACAAAAACAATTTCCCAGATATTAATATAGTATAAACAAGAAAATTTGAGCAGTGTTAGGCGGATAAGAATGCTGAAAGGAGAGGTGAAGTGTGGTAACAATGCCGAACAGGTGTGGTAACAATGCTGTGCAGAGATATCCATCTGCTATTTTTTACATTACATAAATGAAGCAAAACATAACATGGTATCATTATAAAATACCTAATTTTCGTCACCGCAAAAGATATTGCGCACCGTGAGATGACAATTAAATTGTAGTTGAAAAATACTTTCATAAAACAAGGTTAATTAGAACCTGAAGAAAGTTACTTCAAATTCAATATTAAGTATGAACAATTGGAATTCCTTGAATCAATGAACGTTTAATAGGAATATTCTAGACCTATTTTAAAGCCTCAAGGAACGGAATTAGATGTAGGCCTCCTCCTACTAGTGCTAGGCCTGACCTTAGCCTAGCGTAGTTATGAAATCATCGCACGATACAATAGTAATTCATCGTAACCGTACTGACAGTACTCCTGATGTGTAGTTAACGCGTACTGCAGCAGCACAAATCAGCATACGCACAGCTACAGCAAAGAGTATAGAACTGCAACCGGTCTGACTGCCGTGGTTTCATTGGAATGCAATCCTATTTCAAAAAGTACTTCCACAAAGGTGTGCGTGGCCTCAAAAGACGTTCGATGATCGAATGTGTGCTGTGTGCATGTTCGAGTTTCGAACGCTATTCGAATTCAAATAGGGCGCCCCCTATTTCGTGGCAGTACTTTTTTAACATTCCATTGCCTGCACACAAAATCATGGCAGTCGGACCTCTTGCAGATTCATACTCTCTGGCTACAGCTAAATGGTAAATACGCTCACAGTATACTGATCATCATATCACTATAGCAAACCAATGACTGCAACAGTTGGTTATCAAAACCAAAGCAAATTGCCTTGTCAAAACTAACATTAAAAGATGGCGATTGACTTATAAAGTATTAGTAGACCATGCATCGTACACTAGCGGAAAATTATTTTACTTAGTCTAGATTTAATGCATTCAAAATTCCTTGCAGGCCATCAGGAAATTTTTTCAAGCATTAAATCTAACCTTTGTATAATAATTTTCCTTTAGTGTACTATGCGGAGCTCTACTAACTGCTTATTAATCCCTTCGGGGATACAACAAAATATGAGCCAAACCTGGGTAACTTGAACTTGTTGGAGTTGTTGTTCCAGTTGTCCAATCCTACTCTCGTAACCATGGCGCAGCTCATCGACCTTATGGCCATGGTCTTTACTACCCGACAACTGGGTTTGTAGTTTATTGTTTTCAGCTTGAAGGCGGGCTAGCTCGTTACCCATTAACTGCTCTTTCCTATAAAAAGAAGTATGAAAATAGTTTTCATACCATGACAATAATTCCTATTTTACCTCATAAAACTATTATGGATTTGAGTATTATTGTATTTTAATACATTTTTAATGTTTACTTTCTTCTCTCGTAAATATACTATAATAATCATTTATACATAAAGTGTAAATTCAATATAATCATTAATAAAGTCTATACTATACTGTTATAATATAATATAACAATGGTATTTGACTTTGATAACTTCTAAAATTCATACTGTACTTATAAGGTCAAATGTCACCCTACTACATTGTATACATGATAGTGTGATAGCGTCAATTGATAAGATCATGTGATGTCATGTGATCTCAATGACACTACTGTAGACAACATATCCTACTATCACTTCCTTCTAATCTAGCAAATTAGCTAGATAATAACAAAGAAAAGAGAAAAAAAAATGGTAGACATCTATTATTGTGGTGCTGCTAGGCTATTATTTTGTATGTATAAAAAGATGCTACAATACTGGGTTGCTGTGAATTCCCTGAGGCAATTTTTTAAATCATATCTGTTTAACTCTGGGGAGAACTGTAATATTTTCTGTATATTTCTACTTCCTACAGTATTCCTGTATCGGCAGTTTTGTATGACGCTATGCCTTGCATCATAGGGTTTAGGATATATTGAAAATGGATAAGAGTGAGCTAGACACAATTATAACTAGACACATAGGAATGCTAATTACGTATTAATAGCACGTTATACGACTGGTAGGAAATCATTTGATTGGTCATGTAATTGGTAGGAAGTCTAATTCTAAAAAAGAGGAGGTATCGTGGTTGTAATGATTTTAAGTTGACAGACCACATGATGTACATGCCTGAGTCATAGTTAGCAGACAGACAACGGCAGTAGCTGCCATTTCTTAGGCTTAAGACACTGAGTATGTGTACGCTCAGCATGACATTCTACTGCCTCCTAGGCCTTGGATGTTAAGTACATATGTTGAGTATTTGCAAACTTCCTTCAACTAGACCTAGAAATCCAGTACATGTGTTCAGCGAGGTCTAGACAACATGTGCTTAGCATGTTGTGTGCTATGTCTACATGGGTGTGGAATATGTACAGTATAGAACACAGGATGTATCAATAATAATAATAATAATAATAAAATAAAACTGTATTTATAATAGAGCCTTATAGATTTCAGATCCTTATAAGTTCTTAACATTAAGCCTTTAACTCTGATGGACAACTATCCCTCACCGGACACCAACCTGGTACTTTTTTGAGTCAAGTAATACATTGTTTTTTTGCAAAGTATAAGCTTTAATGTGTCATATTATGTCTATACATTACATAAATAAATAATAGTAATAATTGAGAAAAGAATATATAGATTTACCATAATACTTCTAATAACCCTGGATTACTATACTTTGATTGTTTTTTTAGGGTAGGCTACTATTAGAATATGGGTTACTATTAGAGTAGTAGATTACTAAGTTTAATGTAGGCACTTGAAAATAGTAAACCCCACCTACCCCCAGCTTTTCGTGTCAATAATTCATAGAAATAAACATCTACAGTAAAAAACCTTGTTAACTAAATTTTATTTATAAACTCAAAAACACCAAGGAGATAATTCAAGAAAGGTTCATCAGTGGCACAATCACAATATGAAGAATGCCTTGTTTAAAGAATAAATCATGTTAAAGTGACAAAAATGTTGATTTGAATGTCATTTTGTCTATAGATTTGGTGACTAATAGTAATCCCATGGATTATTATTAGAGTATTTGGTTATTATAGATTAATTTTTAGGGTGGGTTACTATTAGAATAGAGCAATGGGTTATTATTTAAGAAGTTGTATGGGATATGTATGTAGAAATTTAAGCATGTGTAGATTTCGGTAGTACAAACAAATTATTAGAGATAACCTGCTAATACTTACTTAGCAACATTTCTGTTGGCTTCGGTCTTCAGCATGTTGTTCTCTTCTCGCAGTTGCTGTATCACTCCAGAGTTGCTCTCATCAACTAAAGCTTGAAGTTGCTTTACCTTCATTTGGAAGGCGGTACTTTCTTTACCGTGTTGCTCATGTGTCTACAAGTGAACATAAAAAATAAATATTAAATAGTTATACAGGTCTCCCTCTAATTAAAGACCCAATCCAATTAAAGACCCCTCTAATTAAAAACCACCTCCAATTAGAGACCAAAGCTGCTAAAGGGACACAAAACCCTGGCCCCAATAGTGGGCTTTAATAAAAAGACCTGCAATACAAAATATTTTATGGAAATATATCAAATATAGGCCTATAGATTGAAATATTCCACTTTTCATTTTGTCACACCAAAAAAGTGCCAGCAAAACATGTTATGTATTGGCTTCATATTCTTGTGATCACTGTTTTATGCCGGCACTTAAATTTACACGTTAAGATAGTATTATTTTTTTGCTTCGTCGACCAAATACATAAAATTGTCATGGTAAAACACATTCCATTGCAATGATTATTCTATGAGTTGAAGCTTTACATTGCAAGTTCAAATTCCATTACAAATTAAGTATTCATTTGAAAAAATCTGTAAAATTCCCTAAAAAATAAATTAAAAAACTTCCTCATCTGATTATTGCTGCGAAGCAGCCAATTCATATTCTTGACAGCAATTTGACCTCTGAAAGGTCATTGTTTGTCAAAAAACCTGCGCCTACTGTATGACAATTGAAAAGCGGAGTTTCCTTCTTTCGTTCTGCCGGGTAAAATCAATTACTTTAGGCGACGTTTGTAGACTAACCTACTCGTACCAACGTCCGCATGTCGCAACGCTGGAGTACTATTCAGCGTTTTTATTATATTTCTAGGTTTCCTATTTCTACGTTTAATCGGCTCATGTCTCAGCCACAATATTTTGAGGCCAATATTATTTACGAACCCAGTTAAAATTATTTACTAGCCTATTTCAACATGCTAATTATTAAATTTAGGCGACGCTTGTTGTAGACTGGCATAGTGTTTTCGGAAATAAATACCATTTTATACACATGCGAAGATCGATTCGCCAGCAGCGAGTCATCGGCCAGCAGAGCAGCGAGTCGCCAGCAGCGAGATGTCACTGCAGCAAAACACTATTGTACACGGTACCAACGCTGTTCTAATATAGACAATGGGTCGTGTCTCATATTATTTGTTATATTTTTATTATTCATTATTTTCACTTGACTCGCATAAATAATTTTGTTCGAAGAACATTCTATGCAGTTTTACTTCGCAGCACTTCACTTGCAATTTGCAATTTCTAGTATTAAGTTATTTTCAAATTAGATTAAAACAACTCATTTTTTTTTCACTGACGCAAGGGTTCCATGTGAACAGAAGTTGCACACGTGTCAGTCTATCCTAAGCTATAGGGCAGTTCCATTCTGAGCGGTGGCGTAGGCCTCTCGTGGGTCGCACCCCTTACGAGATTTTTTTTTCTTTACTACACAAATTCTTGAATTATCAGCAAAGTGGTATATGCAATAAATATGGGAATAATCAGAAATAATAGCTCCTCAATCAAATTTTCAATTAGAAACAACTTGGGCAAATCGAGGTAATGACAAATTTTCAGCTCATCGCAGTACTGTATAGTATATCTTTATAGCCAAAATTATTCATAAAAAATAGGAAATTTTGACAGCTATATAATTATTATTATTAAGCCATTAAGACTATCAAATATTTTATATGACAAAAACATGTGACATGCCTTAATATGGTCATGGTGACATCACATTATGACCATATACAGACACATCATGACTACTATATATATGGGCATACTATTAGTTTTTTGTGAAATAAAATGTGATAGATAGGACCTTATTCTCAGAAGCTGATTACAAATTCTTTTTAAGTCTGCCAGTAAATATTTAATTAACTGGTTGGTAGTAAGAAATGTTTACTATCAATGGCAATTTGCATATGATGACTACAGTATGAGGAATATGAAGCCAACACACGAACAGTTTATATTTGTTGTTTTCAGCCATTGGCTGCTGTTTTGCTTGGTGTTTATACCTGAATAAATGAATGACACAAACACCCCAGAAGTTCCTCAAAATATAACCAATCCACATTCTTTAGAATGTAAATATTCTAAGCTCTTTGACATCGCTTGCCTATGATATGAGGCAGATTTTCAGAATCATAAAATCAATAAAGGCAAACACCTCAAAAAGTTTTTTTTTTCTATCAGACTAGTGAAATCACTGTAAAATATTATGCCTCAGCATTTCATTAATAATTATTCATTCATCACACAGCAAATTGTACTGTATATACCATAAATAATGTAGAAGACAAAAATAAACAAACAGGTAGCAGTAAACAATTAAATCAAGATGAGGCCCCCAAGGCAATGAGAAGGTCATCTGAGTTAACATCCGTAGCTGTCTGGGTAGTGATACTATTAGCAGTGTTTGCAAAAAGAAACCTCTCAATAGCTTATGAAATTGTTTTCCTTTATTGTGCAGAAACAGACCAATTAGTCTTGTTTTACCTATAACTCCATTATTTAATAATTTCCTTCTCTATTCTTTCTATTTGTTTATTCTTTTTGAACGTTAAGAGCTTCCAGAACACCAGAATGGATGAATTACTATGCAAAATATTATATTTAGCCTCTTCGGACCCCACCGGAAATAAGTCTTCTTCTAAACTTTCGTGGGTTATCCTCGGTGTTTATACCGAATAAATCCAATCCAATCCAATCCTTCAAAGTATCTAAGTTAAAACATGCATTGCATTAGCAACTGTGCAACATTAATCTGCGAAAATTATCTCAAATTTGGCTAATTTACATATAAGTGAAGGCAATTATTTTCTTCCAGGAGTGCAAAATGTTTGAATCAGGCAACACCTGTCGAGATGGGAAGTCACCTGTTGAGCAGATCGAAGAGAGTCTAACCATGCCTTAACACCTGGTGTGAAATTCATGCAACACATCATTGTGACCATATGGTGAAGCAGTATTGCTTTCTAAGAATCATAGGTTCAAGCCCAACACTCGCCACTTGTTTGTGTCCCAGGTCAAAGCACTTTATTGATACCTATTAAGTTTAAATGTCAATTCCATGGACTACTAACTGCAATATTATGGAATCGAGTATTCCCTTTGGGGTCTCCAGGAACTAAAGTGTTTCTGTGTTTATCTAGGGACTTAAGAAATGTGAAACGTAAACCATAGGTCTTGGGAATAGGACCAAAATGTTATAATCATCATACATAAATATCATTAATAATATCATTATCTTCTTAATAACATGAAACACACACATTATACATTAATCAATCATTCTATTTGAGAACTTTTGCTTCAATTCATCTATTCTTGGTGTTAAGTATAGTATTAGTACTTCATGTGATAAAATCAACTTCAGCTCGTTTCTTTCTAAAGGCGTACTGTAGCACTACTGTAAAAAGAATTCATGACCTTTGATGCAACGAGAGCCAATTTCCTAGCAAATGATCTGTCTAATACTAATAGTACAATAATCACTTTCTCAATATTGCATCATGCTATAAAACTACATATTTTTTAAATCATTAATTATTGTATATCCTAATATTTCAAGGCAAATTTCCTTTAACGTTTTTATTTCATCACTTTATAGAATATGATTATCATGAAACATTTTCTACAATTTTTATTACAAAATCAATTCTTTTTGATGTAAACTCGTGAGGCATGATGGGTAACAATAGCTTATAATCCATTGGCTATGAGTCATGTTGGCAAATGTCTGGTAAAACACTTGAATTATCATTGTATGAGAAATTTTGAAGATGTAAATAATGTATTAAAATTGTAGTAAGGCAATCCACTTCACAGTTAACTGCAGGAAACTAAATTGCATAAATACAGAGGAATTTTAAGCTATGAATCCTACTCCTAAAAAGACATTTTTCTTACTAAAATGGACTCCCTATCCTATTGTATAGCTAGATAAAAATAAGCCCACCTATTCCCAAGCTCACTCTACTCTAACAATGGTATAGTCCATTTTAGGTGGTTTTGTCTGGGTGATTATTGTCCAGAGGATTTTGTCTGGGTGGTTATGGGGGGGGGGAGGGGGAGGTGTCTGATTTCCTTATACAATATAGAACTTTTTCAATGTTATAACTCATTAATGTTATTCAGTGGCGGGTTCAAGAAAGCACCTACCCCTCTACAAATTTGTAACTATTTATTTTTTTTTATAGAGAAAAAAAAATATATTTGTGCCATTTATATCCATAAACCTTCTTAGACCCTCCATCTGTGAAATTCCCTCCCTGTGACCCTCTATTTCAAATTTTTTTAATCAGCCACTGTTATTGTTATGACTTTATATGAGCATATTGTACATTGTATGAGAAATTATCACAAACTGTTATTATTTACCTAATCTAATTTAATAAGAGGGAAAATGATTTTCATGTTACTGTAAATAGGCACTAACACTTTCACTGCTGATTATGTTGTATGTATTTTGTACAATCCAGGAATAAGGTCATACTTCAACATATCTTTAGTATTTACTTATACTGCTATGGTAGTAAGCACACCACTTGAGAATATTACTAAACCTAAATATTTGATGAGAAAATTTTTGTGGAAAAATAGATCTACAATAAGCTCATGTTAATAATCAATGGAATTAATTACTATCATACAACAAAAAAATACACAACCGACCTGAAGGGTGGCTAGAAGAAATGACTATGCAATTCCTTTTTAAGGCAATCGTAAAAACTATAGAAAACATATATACAAAAAAAAATGAATATATTTTACTGGAAAAATAGGATGCAGACAAAAAAAGATTATCCCACACTCAAAGAAATTGTGATTTTTTCCAATGACTACCTCATATTTTGACAGTAAATATACCTGACCCAGAAAATAAATCTACCGACAAAAAAGAGCACGACTAAATCAATATTTCTAGTACAACATGCAGATTAGCTTTATTCTTATCAGAAAAGCTACTGAAGTGATAAATTTATTGAAAAGCTTAGATCGGCTAGTCGAGATAACCAACAAAATGTTCTGAGTTAGTAAAATTAAATGCAAACATCCTTATTATTAAGAATGGAATATTTAACTAAAAAATAAGTCATCCCAGAACTCCATACTGCCTTGCATTACATTACAATCTAGAAATATACAAATAATTTTCCAAATACATATTATTTAAGACACACAAAACAACCTGTTTGTTGATAAAGAAAAGACGGAGGCCTAGTTCAGACTAGGTGGATAAACCCTGCTCAACTCACTGGGTTTATCCATGTGCCAGTCTGAACTAGGTGGCTTTATCTCAAGGCGGGCTGTGTTCCTTCCACCACAGGTGTAAATAAATTTGCATATTTACCTGTGACATGCGCAGATGTAATGCCTGTATGTCCTTTTCCAATGAAGATATCTTGTTCTTATAATCTGCATCTACCTTTAAGCTGTGCTGTTTCTCTTGTGCCAGCTCCATGCGAATTTCCTTCACCTTTTGTGCCGAAGCTTGGGTTGACAAAGTCTCTGTAAAATCATATAATATAATCATGATTAATAATTATCATAACAACGACACTACTGCCAATAGAAAGGGAGGGGGAAGGTGGGGCCAGTTTTCTTCTAAAATAATAAATTCATTGTATTATTTTCATTCGTTGCAACATATTTTTCAATTTTATCTTATGACAATTACATTAATAAACATTGATTTAATTAAATTTCCTTGGATTTATTTGCCTGACTTTAGTTTTCTAATACGTATTCTATCTTATCATACTGCATTTTCTGTTTTTTCGAAATGGTGACATGATCTACTCTTTAAATTGGGGCACCTAATTACATACAACGCCAACCTCCCCTGGCTACCCCCCTAGACCCCAATTTTCACACTTGCACTACCCCGTGGCCCTTCTTGGTGCCACGTATAGGTACTCTCATGAAAATGATCGTTTATAAATACTTTTAATTGTTTCTTGTAATTTATACATCTTGTAGCTCCTTTCATTAGTCTGTTTACATAGCTGTGCAGGTGACCACGACAAAATAGTTGATTAACAGTAAACAAAAATATAGGAAAAAAGGTGGGATCATTTTATTTCACCTACCATTATGAAGCATTTGTTCTTTCTCCTGCAGCTGCCTTTTGAGGGAAGACACTGGGTCAGATCGTTGATTTGCCTTTAAAAATATACAAAAAATAAACAATCAGAAAACTAACAAAAATATACAAAATATAAAAAACTAACAAAAATATACAAAATATAAAAAACAACAAAAATAAACAAAATTTAAAAAACAAATAAAATATACTACAGTATTATAATATGGGTGGCATTTTGTTAAATCAACCAAACTTTAAATTCAAATGGCAAACTAGAACTATTATTCAAAGGACAATTTGTATGTTTTAGATAAATTAAACCCAATTGACTTGCCAGAGTTTTGTAATCGCATTCAATCTTATGATGTACAGTAATACTCTATTAGAAATATTTGCCATATTGGTTCTAATTTTACCGAGAAGAATAAATTATCATTAAATATGTGGCTGCCATACTTAAGTTGGAACACATTATCGCTGCTTTCAATCTGACTGTAATTCAGTCAAGTAGAATCCCGAAGCTAATTGATGGCAATCAATGAATAAATATCCATTTAATCGTGAAGACGTTAAAAAAATACGCGCTCTATATGCTTGTCTTAGCAAAAAAAAAGCACTAAGAATCAGTTCAGTATCACTGATCATAAATAACTGAAAAGATTTTTTTATGTGATTGATGGCAATACCTTTTGAGTTCAAGTTCACTCATTGAAATGCAAACAAAATAATTTTTGAACAATCTGATTTTTCCTCCAATAAAATTATTTACAATTCATATACATTCATTTGTTTTAAAAGTATATTTATTAGGTCTATAATTATAACCAGATGTTAAATAACTAATGACATTTTAATATTAAGAATATTCATAAAATTATAATATACAATTATGATACTCAAGAATATTCATGAGATTATAATATATAATTATGATACTCATGAATATTTATGAAATTATAATATATAATTAGGATACTCATGAATACTCATAAATATTCATAATTAATATCTCGTGGAATGTGTTCTAGAGGAAATAACACAAGATAAATGCCAGACTATAGGCCTACATGACATTCATTTACTACACATTCTATTTCCAAGAATAGTAGTAATTATTAGAACTGTGAAAAAATAACTGATATGATGGACAAATCTCTACTCTACAATGTACCGTATATTCCGGTGTATAAGCCGCCCCCTCCCCAAATTAGGACGCGAATATCACAATTTTTTGTGTCACCTGTGTATAAGCCGTACCTATTTTTAAGTTCCAAACCGTTCCCATAATGTTAAGTTTTTAATTATTTTGAAACATTGACATTATTTATAAATGTTCACATAAAGAAATTTCATCGTTTTCGGACGATTATTAAACAACAAACAACTGGAAATGCGTGTAAAATGCTGGCTACCACCATGTTAACAACATATTCTTGCTCTAGGCAGCCGGCCCTAGGGAAATCCCCATTTTTGGCTAGACGGTCGTGCTACCTTAAATTTTCAACATCAGTTTAGTTTAAGTTTAATAAAATAAAACACTTATTGAGTATATTTATCTATTTTAAACAATCATTCTATTATTATGTTGACTAATAACAGTCGCTATTAGGCTAAAAATATTGGTAATTCTAGGCCTAAGTCATTACTACTCACAGCCCACTGTGCGAAGCATGGACCATCACGCACCACGTTTTATAAACAAAACTCAGAACTGGAGAAATATCGTGGATACGGAGTTCACGCATGCCCATGATGTATGCCTTTCTACAGTTAAATTCCAGTAGAATAATTATTACAACTCGTGTTTTTATAGCATAAATTAATTTCACAAGTTTTTATTCTAAAATTATAGCGGTATCAATATTCTCTCTATAACGGTACAAGCAACCGGGAACCAGACGTCGAACAGCAAGTTTTATCAGCCCACATGTTTTTTGTTGCGACATCGAAAATGAAGCTGCTCACGTGACCTCGAGGACCCAATTAACTCCCGAAAAGTAGTTTGTTATTGTTTTGAGCGAAGCGGTTTTGAACAGAAACAGCGTGTTTCAAAATTGTTTACGAGTGAACGTAATTATGAAAGTAATTATTTAGACAACCCAAATCATTGCTAATGTCGTAGAAAATTTAGTAGGAATCCTAGCACAGCACTGTAGTGAGTATAATTACAAATACTAGGCCTAAAAACCGGTCCTACCCTAGGCTAATTAATTGGGCTAGCGTGGGCCTATCCTAGACAGACGGCGCCTGATTTTCGCCGCGGCTCGCGATCTGAACTTGGTTAATGTATGTATGCGGTGTATAGGCCACACCCCAAACTTCGGGGGGAAAATCGCGTATAAAATTTGCGGCTTATACACCGGAATATACGGTAATTTAAAATTTGAGTTAAGATTTATGATTACAAAATCTGAAGTCAAAAACAGTAGCCTCATTTAAGCTGAAGTTGAAAATAAAAATGTTCGCCAACATTTTCAAATCATTACTTATAAGTATTTGAGTATAGAAAGCACAATTAAAAAAAAAAAAAAAAAAAATTAATATGATGGTTTGTTTGTATCTTTTTTTTTTTTTTTTGACATGGGTAGTGACATCATGGATTGAAAATGTTGATGTATCTGTTAGAAATCTCTGAGTTTGTATTGTTGATGCGAGGACCTTTTACTGTCAGCTTGCCATATGGCAAATCTTGTAATTATAAAGTTATAAATTATAAATAAATAAAATATTAGCATAACTACTGTTACTGCTTACCATTGTCCATTGGTCGGCATTGCCTTGGCCACTCTGTTTGAGCAGCGTATCAATAAGCTGTTGGATCTCTTTGTCATTAAGACGAGCTGCTTTGATGTCTGCCACCAGATCCTTTACCGAGCCACTTGCAACTAAAATTAAGAAGCGAAAACATGAAAAAGTGATGAAGGGCTACTAACAGCAGAAAACTAAAAGCAAGCATTATGATTAAATTCTCATTCAGTTTGAAAAATTTGTAACAAGACCAGTATAGAAAAAAAAAAAGATTTTAACCTGGGTTATTTCTTCCAAAATTTAAAAAATAAGTAGGCCTATCAATTATGTAACTAGGCCCAAAGAAAAAACACAATGACTACAACATTCTGAATGTCATACTTCACCTGTACAAGTTCTACAGAGTACAAAGGGGCAATTCCATGACTTTTTTTCAGATTTAACAAATTTTCAACTTTGAGGAATGTAAACAAGTTTTATATCAAACTAAAGCTTAAAAATGAATTTTTAGGATTCATTGATGAAACTTTTCTTGTGTGGATGTATAAAAATATATAGGAATTTGAAATTACATAATTTTGAAAATATAAAAAATATGAAAATGTCATGTTTTTTCAAAGCCTCTAGAAACTAACAAACTGCCATTTATGCCAGTCATTTTTATTTTAAATTGGAGAACTTAGCATATTTTATTAGTTTTTGTGACAAAAAGGAATATTCATTTAAACAAAATATTAAGGCGGGGCAAAACTATTCCTCAATATTTTTGTCGGTCTGTGACCCAAAAAACATTTTTTAGGTTTATTAAGTCATGCAGCTTTCAACCATTTTGAAATTCATAAAACTATTGAAGCTATTAGGCTAACATTCACCGACAAGTTTATTTAAATTTTTCGACTTATTTATTCATATTTTAATTACATTAATTTTAGTCGGTCTGTGACCAAATTAGTCACAGACTGACTTGTCGGTCTGTGACCAATGATATTACAATAATCTTTAAGCAAACTTTTTCTGTAAAGTTGGTTATATTCAATAAACAAAATTAAAATGACAAAAGACATGGGCCCGGGAAAGGTTCTAAGGACATATAGTGGTTTATTTGAAAATAACAATGATTTGCTTCATAATAGAGTTCTCAACAACCACCAAACTGGGTATATTAAACCACGTGACTAAGTAGTTGGAAGCTGAGTGGGTAAAATCTTTCAAATACATAAAGCTGTAGTTTATCATTCAGTATAGATCTTGATTTCAACATTTAAATACTGTATAGTTACTATTCACTATGCCATTAACCAGTGGAGGCGTCAGCGGGGTGGGGGGGAAGGGGCAGAGGAATTTTCTTTGTCCGAAAGCCGGGACCCCCTGTCTTTCGACGAACGACTAGGTCGTCGGACCAAACATTTTTAAAAATAATAATTTTCCTATCCAAATAACGCTATCTTGATTGCCAATCCCTAATATTGTAGTCTAAAAACACATTTAGGGATAAATTAAGCCATAAAAACTCCCATCAAGAACCCTAACAGATATTTATTTGTTTCGGGCTATCGACCGAGGCTTTGTCGTTGCTTTGGTTCGGACCCCTGCATCAGACACGTCGGACCCCTTGTTGGCAAACATCTGGCGCCACCATTGCCATTAACGTCTAAAGAAAAAAAACCATGCTAATCATTTCAAAGGCAACCATAGATGGAAAATGGAGCATGTTTGATGGTCGCTGGGAGGATGTGAAAACACTTCTAGATACCCATAATGCATAAAATGCATTTCATAATTTTCTTGGTTTAATATGCCTTTTTTCATTAAGTACTAGAGTATTTATTAACTGGGTCAGATCAATCAACATCCAAGCAATCATGATTTTGCTTAAGACTATTTTCTGTGACGTTTATTAGGTAAATAATACCATTCTTAATATGTTAAATAATCTGATTTTATTACAAAATAAATTTTTGTTTACTATAAGGAATTAAGTTTTGCTTTTTTATATACAATGTTTGGTAACAAGTTTTTAGTATTGAATTTTATATAGAGAGTTTTCTCCTTTTAATGTGCCAGATTCCATCATATACTATCATGCAAATCGATAGGTCGGTCTGTGACCGTCGGTTTGTGACCAGACCCAAGGTGGTACCATCTACCCTGTCATCCCCATGATGTAGTTTTACATCACCTTCTCTGTTGATACTAATTCCTTATATATGATTTTACATACTGGATGTGTTACCATAAATCTTTTCGTAATATTTTCAATAGAATTGCACAAAGTTTATATTTGTAAAATTTTCTCTTTTTTTTTAAGTCGGTCTGTGACCAAACATATTAATACCAATATTTCATAAATGACTTTACGTTTTGATTTTTGTAATATTGTCAATTAAAAGTGTGTGGGAAGGAGTATAAAATTTACTTGGAATTTCAGATTTACTGGTTTATCTGTAATATTTGAACAGTTTTTTACCATTATGAATGCCTTAAAAAGTCGTGACCATGGAATTGCCCATAGGAAAAATACAATAATAATATAATTTTTGTATTGTGTCTTGAAGGTAGGTAAAGGTAAAGGTTGGAGAATAAACCATAACTAGCATCAGTTATGGTTATTGTTATCAGGTAGTTGAACTGTGTATGGATGTGATCCGTGATTATGTAGCCGCCATAAAGAGACACCTTATTATCGTGTCACATGATCATGAAAACAAAAAAACACCTTGAACAAAATTATTCGCTTTATTTGATTTTTAATATCAATGCAAGCTTATTTTTTTAAATTGATTAAAAAATATTGTTTAAAAATCCCTGAAATTGTTGTTCGTGAAATAGTCTTTCAAATCTAAATTTTTTTCATTGTAAGGGGTTTTGGTTTTAGCCTATCTCATTGCCTACAGTATGTTTTTTGTTAAACTATCTTTATTTTAAGTTCTATTGACAATACAAAATACATTCCATTTTACTATAGCCTATAGGCTTATTACTATTTACTGGATAATTCAAACCCACACAGGACAAACACATCACCCATCTAGACAAGGTGGATGAAACACCAAGGTCATATTCTACAGACTGCACATTCCCTATTTCTGAATGTAGACAGAAAGTAATTACATTTTTGAATACAGAAACTCAACATTACAAACTCAGTAATGACTATTCTTTAATAAGACCCATGGACTGGAAAATAAGCAATAAAAAACATATAATCACAAATACAATAGTAACTATACTTCAATGAAGGAAGTTGCATTGGTAAATAAACAATAAATTTATTTGTTCAAAAAATTATCATAATTTAAAAATAAATTATGGTTTAAACGCATCTCTCCAATTGGACTACTGTATGGCAAATAATATGTTAGACATACTGATTAGTAATTAGCTTTCCGTTACAGACCTTCAATTCCAAAATGTGATTTGCAAACCTGCGCCCAATATTGGAAAAAATTCATTTGGAGAAAAATGATTGCAGACAAGATGTAAGAACATCAATCTAGGCCAAGTTAAAAAAAAAGTAGTTTCTTATCCTAATATTTTGAAAAAAGAAGAATGAGGACACATTTCTTTTACTCCGAGATGGCAAATCTAAGATGGTCGATGGGAAACAGCTAATACTTTCTCAATTTTATCAAGTAGACACATTGAAAGCAAATAAAAGAAGCACTAGACGTGATACCATGTACAGTATCCCTAAACATGAACGATCAATAGAATAGAGGATTTAGCGATGATTGCTTACAGGCGGTCACATGACCTAGCATATGAATAATGTTATGGTTGCGAAAACAATCACCCACTTTTAATGCGAGAAGTAAATGGCTAGGAAAGGCAATACGATTGTTCAAAATAGTGTTTAATATTTACTTATCCTAGCGTTCTCTTTGGATTGTATGCTTTGAAATTTAAGTAATCCTTCATAAACCTTAGCTGGCCCTAACACTGCAGCATAGTTTGCGGATCGAAGACCATCATGCATGAGTTAGCCCGGTTTGCGTACAATTTGCAAATGGAAATTAAAAAAAATAAAAATGGATGCGCAAGGGAATGGGAAACAAGTAATTTTTTTATTTGGCTTCAAATAATCTCTGAATTTTTATAATCTCATATATCATCTGATCTGTTTCTCTTAAACTATCTTTTCTACATTTGTATGTATTGGGATATATTTTGTATTTAAATCTTTAAAAAATAATGAAACATTAATACTATAAATACAAAAGCAACATACATAGCAGCAAGTATCCTTTTTACATACATGAAAGAGAGAAAGAAAACACACCTTTAACAACTTTTTATAGTGCAACATAAATATTGAATGAATTGTTCCATAAAAAGTAAAATAAATAATAAGTTAAGTAAACTCTACAAACAAGCGTGTATCGTATCAGATAGTATCTGAACAGGTTCAACCCTTGGATGGCCCAAAACCTGCATCAATGAGTTACGAAGGCATAGGTTATCATAGATTTATATGTTCCCCACCTTTGTCCTTTTACCTGCTAATCTGGAAATTCCTATCTAAAAAATGACTAGTGGCAACTCTCATATGTCACTCATCAAATTTCTTGAAATCTTCCAAATACTGTATCTCAAGATTCACATAACGTTGTAGACATTTTACGCAGAAAAAACATAGTAAATTATAACAGGGGTCAACTACTCAGTAACATAATATTTGATCCAAAAAAAAAACCACAAAATAATTGCATAATAGAAAGTGCAGAGACTGAAATATCAGAAAAAAATCTGTTTTGCATGTTGAGTTACAAAAGAACATGAAGGTTGTGTAGGCAAGTTAAACCATAATATAGATAAATCTAATATAAACTTTAAGGAAAACCATCTGCAAATATTAACGGTACAATCTGAGACAAATATAGCTGTCTCAGGTACAATGAAAGTTTATTAAATTTGGTTTAAATAATAGAGTTAATTATTGTTAGTATGAATAATGAATGCAATTAATGCGGGGAAATAAGCCCATAAAACGGTATTATTTTGAAGATTGACCCTACATTTGGCTTCATTTTTAGCCAGCTAGATGCAGTATCAAGACGATAAACATCGCCAACAAAATCTTTTTGGGGGGATGGGCCTATACGGAAGAATATATAATTCAATAATTAATTTGTTAAGTTTGGTGGGAATTTTTACATTGGTGACATTTATTTAAGAATAGGTTGCTTTCTTGCGACATGTTTTGAGTGGAAGTGACTCAGACTTGGGGTGAATAATAGTTGTAACCGTTGACAACAATGATGACAACACTGATTACGAGGGTGACTTGATCATTACCAGCAAAAGTGAAATTAGCAAGTGAAAACAAACATGGTGCAGGAAGTCAAGAGTTCATTCCAGGCATCAAGCTACCTGCGAGTCTGTAGAGCTCTGTCCACACTATCAAACTTCATGTGACAAAAACTCTATGCCCATATTTGGGTGTAGCATGTCTATATATGGGCATGTTACACCCATATATGGGAACATCCCATATTTGGGTGTAACATGCCCATATATGGGCACATAACACAAATTTGTCACATAAAAATTTGATAGTGTGGACAGAGATTTAGATAAAATATTGAGAACCCCTTAAAAAATTTAATTCAAATCAAATATCAACTTTAATTTATTTAATTTAGTTCAAATATTTGACATTGATTTTTATTCTAATATTTCTTTGGACTTGATTTCCCTGAGTTTTCTGATCTGTTCATCTGTGTGAAAAATAAATAATTCAATGAAATGTCTAGGGCTGTATCATGAAAAGTAAAAATCTGTATCCTCATCTCGTGGGATTATTAACTCTACGAATGGTCTTACATGGCCTTCCTACAGTAGGTTATTAGGATTTCATTTTCAGACGACTTAATACATAAAACTGCTGGATATAAATTTGCATGCACAGTTCAGTGTCAGCAGAGCGTGCACTGAAGACGATATTGATTATGTAATCATGGATTATTGAAGATTCTTTAGAAATGGACTCTAGGTGTGACAACAAACATAGGCCAATACAAGACCACTAGGCCTATAAATTACACAATCAATAGGGTGAATTTCAATTTCACATACATTTATATTACCCACCCTTACTTTTCTACAGCTACAAAACATGCATACAGTACCAAATGCAAGCAATCAGTACCATACATTACCATGTGTGTACCATATGTATCCATTTGCATATTACGTTTATTACTGTAACTATTAATAATTATGTGAATGTGTATCGTATTCGAACAGTAACCGAAAGGTCTTGGGTTCGGATCCCGATAGGGAATAATGTTTTTCTCAAATTTTAATTATTATCTTTATTTATCACCAATGGAGTTGTATCTCCATACCTAAGTAACCCTCACGTTACTTACGATTACTCATTGCGTATTTCACAATACATTGTAAAAAGATTAATATTCCTGGTAAAAAAATTATATTGATATAATTCTTTGACAACAAATTGTGCATAAAATTATTCTGCGATGGTTGAAATAAAGGAGGGATTCACCCACGAAAGACAAAAAACTTTACGAGACTATGTACTGTAGCAGCATAGACTACAACCATGAAATGGCAATCTATTATAAATATTACAAATTAATTCAGTGAGAACATATGAAAATCATTTGAAACAGCACCTGGACATCATTCAACATTTCCTAGAAATTCTACATTACTCTAGTTTATCATGAATCTAATAAAATTGGAGGGTATAAATTCATTTAGGGATGGATTGTTTTGGTTGTTTTTACAGTTGTTTTTATTTTTTGTTTCAATTGTAGAAATCTGTATCAAGTATACAGGTACAGTAATTCTCTACAGATTGATTTAACGCTAACGTTGGTAGTTGAGTGGATACTTTATTTGGATAAACAAAGTCATCATCGATGTTGTGAGGGCGCGGTGGATCTGCTAGAATTGATAGTAACTGCAAACGTTGACACCACGCAACGTTTCCTGTGCTGCACGATCAAGCGACTAAAGCGCGTCTTCAGTGGCAGCCTGGCTCTTAGGCTTGAATGTCGCCAACGCCAGGTCGCGAGGCACCACTGCACATGAAGACACAATGCGCAGCGAAGTGGTCTTCACAAACATGGACCACTGGCTACCCGCCGACTCCGCTGCAGGTGTCACGACCCCTACATGCACAGGCACAGTCGGTGTCAAACGATTAACTAGGTCTGGAGGCCCTCACTACGCTCCCCCTCATCCTTATCTGATAAACAGGCCGTCTTATCATCCATAAATGACAACTGATGAGATAATTGTTTTGGCAGGAATGGGGGAACTAGCAGCGGCATACACAAAGGCTCCATAGGCGGTCCCAGTCTCCCACACAACAGTCGGTTTATCCAGGTAAGTATTCACGAAGTAAACTGATGTCTTTCTTGCTTGTTATAAATTTAATGTGTAAAACGCAAATATGACAGACTTCAATTTATACTTGACTGACCGTCTAATAAAAATTTAAAGGAATAATTAATGTTACTTGATTTCTCTGCATGCTGGAATTTAATTATACTGTACATTGAAAAATACATAATGAGAAGGAACTAAACAGTCCTGCATATTATTAGATTTGATAAAAACTGCAATTTAGATTATTTTCCGGATGTTTTCCTTGAGTTACTTTGTTAAATGTCTCATTCAAGCAATCGTCTTCTATCTATGCCTGGCACACCTCGTTATTAATAAAATCCTTCCTTTCAAAGGAATATCCCTGCTGTTGTGACTTTAAAAGCCAGACGTTTATAGTATGTAAATACAATTGTTCAAAATCTGTGGTTAAGTAGTACAGTACATACTGGAAGTTATAATGAAGGTCACAGAAACTAGAGTTAGAGTTAACAACCACAATACAGAAGCTCAGGAAACTAATTTCTACATCCTGCTACCTGTAGTTAGAGTAGCAATGTAAAACCTGCCTTTAGGTACAGTGTAGTACACTCTCATATATTTTAAATTGTAAGCCTATTAAAAAAAAATTCCAATACTCGATTGGGAACGGTTGGCACAGTGTTTCAATTTTGGTCAGATGTCAACCTCAAGATCAGATGTTTGAATCTTTGCTTTGCATTTACTCGTCCTTTTGGACATGGCACTTAACCTACATTTGTTCCTTTGCACCCCAAAATATAAATAGGTAGGAATATGTCTTCCCTGATATTACACAATGATGTGGCATATTACAATGGGTTCCTAGCAGCCTATTTGACTGGAAAGGCTATTTGGGGGGAAAAATATTTTTCACAGGAAGCACAATTATGCTACAATTTTATTTGTTAATATGAATCTTCCTGCAAGTTCTGTTTACACATCCTGTTCAAAAGACAACAAGAAGGGTAAGTCTGCTGTACAACTGCCATTCAAAAGATGAAAAGCCTCTAGTTTGTAAATGACACTTGAAATGGAAGACACATGCTCAAGTCTATATGTCTAAGCTCAACAGATGGTCTTCTGTACATTCCAGTATTTCTTTCATTACATTTAACAATAACTATTGTCTACCCATTTGTCTCTTTCTATTGTTTACAATGTAACCAGCATTACTGTATTTTTGAAATACTGGAAATTCTACTTTGGATGAACAAAAAAAAAAAAAAATAGTAAAAAAAATTCAATTTATAACAATCATTATTGGTGCTTGTTGAAACATTTTTTTTTTAACTGGTCTCACAAAGATTCTGTCAATGGCAATTATTACACAACTCTATCAGAAACTATCGCGAATTTTTACTTCCTATTAAAGTGAACACGAAATGTTAAAAACATTTTATAACAATGAAGGGAGCATTTCATGGTAATAATTATTGTTAAACTTTAATCTATTATTATGATGATTTCAATACAGTTGTATTGAGTATCAATGGTGATGTTGGTAGCCAATGAGTGGATACTTACCTGGATAAACCGATGAACAGTCGGTCCTGAAATTGTTTATGTTAACCACATCAATTTCAATTTTGGTTATGTACTTCATTGAATGATGACATACAGTACTTATTTTAATTTTGTGTTATTTTTAGTTGCTCATTTAATATGGTTTTAACCTTTGCTTTCTTTGTTATCAATTTATTTTTTTAAACATTTTTAACTGTTGAATCTCTTAGGATTAGTTAGGGATGCAAATGGAATTAAATAAAAATAAGTAAATGTGTTACTCACCAACAGTTGTTTCCTTCTTAGACTTTGTCTTTAGCTTTGGCGGCTCACTCTTCACTGGCTCAGACTGAGCAGCCTTGATTGTCTCCTCCACCACTTTTTTTGGAGGAGGAGAAGGAGGAGGAGCCGTGAAAGAAGCCTTTTGCGCCGCTTTCTGGATAACCTCCTCAACTACTGGCTGCTTTTTAGCCTCAACTACTGGCTGCTTTTTAGCCTCAACTACTGGCTGCTTTTTAACCTCCTTTTTCGATGGTTTAGGAGTTGTCTTCTCTTCAGAAGTCTTGGCTTCCTTTTTATGCTTTGTATCACTCTCAGCCTTAGGTTTAGGCGACTGTTTTGGTGCCTTCTGAGCCTTAACCTGTGGCACTGGGATATCAACAGGTATTACAACTGGAGCTGGAGTAATCAACTGAGCTTCTTGCACAATCTCCGGCTTTTTTTTCTTACGGGTATTAAACGGCTTCTTTTTACTTTTGCTATCGGGTTTACTATGCTTTTCATTCTCTAAATGGGCACGCTGCTCAGCAATGGCTTCCTCATAGCTCTTTTCTTTGGTCCCAAATGCCGAGACAAGGTACACCAAACTCGAGATGACAACAAATCCACCAAATACCATCAAGGCAAACATCTGGGGTTCGTAAACATCCATGGCCACTAGCTTGCCTGCAATATCGTCCATTCAAGTCTTTAGGATGGTCTGCAGACAACTTCAAACTTCTGTTGAAGTTTAAAACAAAATAAAACATTCGGTACAAATTTCATTTGAAACAAAATGGAAACAATTTTTTTTCCAACAAATTTTTACTAAAATATTATCAGTGACCAATTACAACTCTTTTTACTGTACTTTTCAGGAGAAACTCTTAATGCATGATGGGCAGTTGGAAGGCATCGCACATTTTCTCGGAAGCATCTTTATTTACATACATTAAATCCTTTGTTTTGCTCCAGAAATCCAATGTTGGGACGTTATACAGTGATAGTTAACATTTTGGTGCTGAAGGCACATTGGTTGGAGATAGTTTTTTTCTCCAGATCTGCACACTTACTTTGTAACATTTTTAAATATCATTATTAATTGTATTGTGCATGAATTGCTGCATTGTCTCCCATAAAATATCTCAAAATTTTCTACCGTAATATTGTATGCCAGGCTTTGTCTATGCTTGTAATGTAATTACTAGAGCATCTGTGAATGTGGTTATAGCCAGACCATGTGCCTCACATTGCTGAACAAATTGTACAGCGATAGCAAATTTGTACCAAATTTGATTCTTTCAGATTAAATGTTAAAAAAAACAATGATACAGTAGTTCATTTAGCTTTTGAAGCAAGAAATCGTCTTTACCCAGTACTGCTCAATAGTTTAACATTACAAATTTCCATTTTCTTTGCTACATTAATTTAAATGATCAGGAAAGTCATCCAACAAGCAATAAAATTTGATGTCTATGAAAACTTTGTAAATAGTATATCACTCACCTAAAATAATTTAACAAACATTCAACAGAATATGGAAGTTTGTTTTACAAACTTGCTTTTTGGGAGCAGTAGTCGATAACTTTTTTGTTCTATTATGTTGAGCAAAGTGTGAACATGCTCGGTGCATTTTTATGCGGGCGTGCATTCATTTGTTCAAATTGACAGAGGCGTTTGATCTATGTTATGTTAAACATTATCGCATTCTCCCTTAATCTTTGTTTGAGGTGGTTGTCCTTTTTAAGTTCACTCTCTCAACCTTCCCATCTTTATGTGTCAGGTAGGCTGTTTTTTGGTGGCCAACCTTGCATTATAACCATCACCCCCAATTCCAATTTTGTTATTCTATGTGGTGATAAATCTTTTAGTAACACTGAACCTCCAGCCACTCCTGTGTGCCCATTATCGATAAAAAATTCTTTCATCTTTCTTTTGAAACGTTTTACCATATGGACACAAAAAATATCAATTTATGGTGCAAGAGATGCAAAGTTGTTATCAGCTTTTGTTTTCGTTCATTTTTTTATGATTTAATTTACAGCAAATTTAATTATGACCAGTAAATAGCAACACTCAGAAGTAGAAAAAATGCTTTAAAATATGTAAGATAATAATAAGGTATTGATATTTTCAGGGTTGCACGCCACTTTACTCCTTCTGATTAGCCACTGCTATCAGTATTTTTCCTGGTAAATTAAATAAATTGATAGGTCTAGGCCTATGCAATGGTGTCCATATTGCCATGCTAGCTAGGTATTCCACTTGTCAACAAGAATGCATTATTTTCTCACAAAAATCAATTTTTAAAAACAATACAATTGGAATATTCTAATGGAATATTATGATTCTAATATTCAGACTTCAATATAATTATATAGGTTGCGAAATATTAACAATTTTGAAAAAAATCTGCAGGAATTCGTCTCGGCATTTCACCGGTACCTATTCACTCAGTACAGCAGACAAGACTCCAGACGTGGCATCTCGGTTGACAAACTAACCTACCCGGTGGCCTAGGCTAGACAAAAAAGACATGTTGACATTTGCGAGTGACTTATGTTGCAACCAGCCTCACGTACACTACGAGACACACGGTTTACCACACAAACCCCAATTACATTACTGAGTTTTTAGCTACTCAAATGAAACATAATTGTCTAAAGTAAAACTAATATATTCAGTAAATTAATGAAATAAAGACGTTCATTCTTACCAGCTTTAGCTCCGTCCACAAAACTCAATACGCCGGAAGTTCGAATGGTACACATGAACACAGAGTTCGATGTTCCTCTGTAAGAACACGCCTGATTGGCTAATATCTTTCAAGGAACGTCACTTAATGAATCTAGTTATTAAATACACTCCCACAAATTTGAACATAAATTAATAAAATAACAGCATTTTATAACATGAATACATTGCTAATATTAAACGCAATGTAAATATTAAATGAATAAGAAAAAAAGCCTTTAAAGAGTTTGAAAATTTTTGAAAATGAAAATTTATTTAAAAACAATTTAAGGGAATATGAGGGAGGGTCAATATATAATAGAAGAGCACCGTGCCAACATGGCATTCAAAAGACTAAAAACCAAAAAGCTTGAAACGTTTTCTTACATTCATTGCACTTTGAAATATAAACGTTAGTATAAAAATACTCCAATGTTTATATTTTAAAAATCTATAAATTTATGTTTAAATTGACTGAAAAGTTATAAAAATCCTCGATACGCCCAAAGGTCATACTTGAGTAATAATTTCAAACAAACATACGGAAGTGTCAAGTGGATCTCCATCCACGTGGATTTGTTTATATTTTCTGCGGCTCTGTGAACGTCCGTCATAAAGGACAGCACTCGAGTGTTCTGCAAGACGCATTGTACAAATTTGTGTAGGATTACAGTGCACACAAAAAAATTGCGAAAAATTATCATAACCATGGCCCTATCCAGAAAGCGGGATTCAACAAATTGCATAAAATGTATTCTTCTAGATATCGAAGGAACTACAACTCCAATATCGTTTGTTAAGGTACGGACAAGCACTGTGAAACTACTGACTGTACAGTAAACAGCGTGCCTGTGTGTGTGTGTGTGAAAGTGCTATAGCATAGGTATCAACACACAGTACTGTATTCAGTAGATGTACTGGTAAAATTTATTATACTCTCAGCGACCTCATTGAATGTCGGTTATTGGTCGTTCTGGTGGGTTCTCAGGCTCCTGAGAGGAAAAAAATAATAATTCTGGCCAACAGGTATACATAAAATATTCAAAACTTCCAATATTCTTGTAAATATGTCTGTAACCATACTGAATTGTTTGATGTGTGTTTTAATAAAATTAAATTATTATGCTTTGTAAAAATTTTGCATTTTCCAATTGGGGTTTTTTTTTTTCTCATCACCACAGGGGATATTTTTAACAGAGGATTTTTTTTAACTACCCAATTAGCTCAGTCGGCTAATCTGGTGGTAGCCACTGTGTGCGCGGTAGCCCCGTGGAGATCTGTAGGTCCCCGGTTCAATCCCATCGCTGCCTCTTGTGTTTCAGCTGAAGGGTTGAAATACAAGTTACAGTAGCGCACCATCTTTTGGATGAGACGTAAGCTGTTGGTCCTGTGTGCATTTATGGCCCATGTGCATGTTAAAGAAGGCAGTACACTCTTTGGAAAAGAGCATTGTCTCCCGGTGCACTGCACAATCACCACCAGAAGGCCCCACTGGAAATAAGTCTTCTTCTAGACTTTCGTGGGCTATCCTTGGTGTTTACATCGAATAAATTCAATTCAATGCCCTGAAACCAAACTCCAATATACTACCTTCAAAGTCCAGAAATCTTTCCTGATGTTTTTAATGTACATTTGCAGGATATTCTCTTTGGATATGTCAGAAGTAACTTGAAAGAATATCTGGAAAAACATTGGGAGGAGGATCAATGTCAGCTAGATGTCCAATCTCTCAGAGAGCAGTCAAAAAAAGATTTGGAAGAGCACAAGTCACAGAAAGAATCAAATAAAGACAAGCCCAAGGAAGATTCTAAAGATGAGAAGTCACAGAATGATTCCATAGAAGATAAACTCCCTCCAGTAATACCTAAAAAAGGCGGTAGTTCGGCGTTAATACGTCAGGCAGTGGTTGAATATGTCTTTACCATGATGGATGCAGACAGGAAGGTGACATCATTGAAACAACTTCAGGGACATATGTGGAGTAATGCATATTCATGTGGAGAGGTTGTTGGAGAGTGAGTTTTTACATTTTTTAATCATTCTACAGGATACATTATATATATGGTGGGTCATAGGTGGCGACCCGGTTTGGATGTTGGGCGCGCAGAGTTAGTACTTGCAAGCGGAGTAAAGGCCCTCAACATATTAGTGTTTTTTCATTCTGGGAGACATTTTGCAGTGTCATCTTGTATAATACCAATATCGCCAACCACAAGACAAACAACTGGTGATCCATACCTTGCCCAAGCCAGTCTGTTGTTTTGTGAAAATCAATATTCAAACAATGTTTTTGAAAATTATTGGTGGGGCCTACAGGAGAGGTGGCCACTCACTAAAATTGTTGGGTATGTGGGCCAGGCCCACACAGCCTACCCTGTGCCGCCAGTATGGTGATTTACTGGTCTTTAAAAACATGGGGAGTGTTTAATTCACCTTCCAACATGGAATGGAACCGAGATCTGTAACGCAAATAAGGTACCTTGCCCAAGAACATAGGCTTCTTCAATCCTCTAGCCTGTAATCTTTTTGTTATAAAATGCTGCGATCCAAGCATTTGACGATACAAAATTTAATTTTATATTTATAGAATATATAAGGATGTACTTCCAGCAATTATACACTGGAAATCAGAGGGAAAGAAGATATACATTTACTCATCAGGGAGTGTTGAAGCTCAGAAGTTGTTATTTGGTCACACAAAAGAGGGTGACATACTTGAATACATATCAGGACACTTCGATACAAAAATCGGAGCTAAAGTGGAAAAGGACAGCTACTGCACTATTGCAAAAGAAATACAATGTGAAACAAAGGAGATTCTTTTTCTCACTGATGTCACTCGAGGTAAGACCTGTCAAATTTTATTCAATTACTGTAACTGTAAATTTTTTTTTCCCCATGCCTCTTAAATATGCCAATGGAGTCGAATAGCTGAGCGGTTAAGGCAGGGCCACCACAACCTACAGCCATAACATCGGCGCTGGTTCAAACAGCACATTTGCCTGTGGTTCTGGAAGTGTAACCAGGCCCAGTGTGCAATTGGCTTATGTGCATTATAAAGAACCCAGTTCTGCATCTTTCGAGATGAGTAGGGGGTTTCCCCTGAGTACTGGTCCATATGTCCCCTGCAGCCTGTGGACAGACGAGAGTGGCTGGTACCAGTTTACCGGGCAGTTCAGACATGAAGAGACCATTACGGGAACGTTACTGAGCGAGCTATATAGTCCATGTTTTGAGCACCGATCTTTATGAAATAGCGGCATTATTAATGATGTAATGTATGTATTGTATTTATGTACCTCAATTATTATTATGTATTGTATTTATGTTCCTCAATTTTATTTATGTACCTCACAGCCTTTTGTAAGAACACCCAGTGGGTGAAAGAGTCGCGTGAATAAATATAGATTTATTACTATTATTATTATTATTATGTATGTATGTATGTATTACTGTTAACATCATCCCCAAAGTAGTAATTAAATGTTCTTGATCATATGTATCACTTTGTATTTGCAGAAGCTAGACCAGCTAAACAAGCTGGGTGCCAAGTAGCGATAGTTACAAGACCAGGTAATGCTACGCTATCTAGCGATGAACTTGAGGAATTCCAACACGTCTCATCCTTCTCGGAATTATATTCAGATGCTGCAGTTGAAGTGAAGAAACGCAAAATGTCTTCAGTTGATGATGAAGGCGAGAAACCAAGTTAAAAAAACATTCTAAAAAATGCAGTTAAAAATACTTTTATTTGGTTAATGGTTAAAGAAAACATTTTTACCGTGTATGTACATTCTTTATGTAGGCCTGCATAGAATTTCATGTCAACTGTTTTTATGTTGAATAAAGTTTTTAACTTTTAAGACTTTTTGTATTAGTCCATTATTTGTGTGTATTGTATTGTAACTGGATTGTTCTTTATTGTTCTCTGTTTTATGTTCTTCCATTCTGTAAGTGGCGGGCTCCCTGCTGTTAGATGTGAAATGAAATAAAATAAAATAAAATTAGTTTTTTTTCTATTTGTCTATTAATAATTCTTTCTCATAAAATGGAGAAAAATTATTTCAATATATGATCATATGGCAAAAAATAAAGCTGTGGCACTTCTGGATGAATAGGAACATTACTCCAATTTCAAATAAAGAACAAAAAGAGTTATATACTGTACAGTACTATATAAACATGGTTAAAGATACAGTTTTGAGCTAATAAATGATGAATAAAAATTTGTTGTTATAATTTTTATTACAGTAGCTTAGCATCAGTGGTGGTCCAGGTGGGCAAAGGACCACATGTTGAGGAAGAAGTCGATTATTTCATTGGAGAACACTGCTTTAAAAATGACTGCCATTTCCAGGCATTTTAAGTTGCCTATTCTTGAATTTTGCTCCATATACTACGTGCCGAACCTAACAAGATTCCATCCAACTTGTTTGATCAGTCTACCATAAACGTATTGGTAACAATTCTTTTAAACTTCCGCAGTTCAATCTTGTCAGATATACTTTATATTTATAAGGATGACAACAACAATAATATAATAAATAAGTATATTACACAAAAACGTTAGTTAAGTTTGGATATGTATCCTTTAATCTTTAAGCTTCTATCATACACACAACATTACGTCTAGTTACAATGTTTAAATGATTATATAGTATTTCTATAATAATAGTTAACTTTCCACAAAAAAAGAAGAAAAAAACCAACTCACTGGACCTACAATTATACAGCAAGTTCATTAAAAAGTAATTTGTACTATGTGCTGAATTTATTTAATGGTAACCTAGCTTTAGAAAAAAACAAGTGAACATGCCTATATCTTTTATATTTTACAGCTTGTATTGCATAATCAAAAATTATCTAACAAAAAAATTAGAGAAATGTTTTCTGTATCACTTTTTAAAATTACCCAACACCAATTGGGAAAGCAAAAAGACGCTTTGAAATCTTTTACTCCAAAACAAAACACTGTGCAGTAGACATTTTTCTATTATTGCTTTTCTATGCATGAGTTACTCCATAATAATAATAATAATTAAGACAAATTAATTATATAAAAACAAAAAATTAATTTAAAAAAAAGACAAAGAATATAAATTTGTTATTTAAGATAATAAATCACTCTTGCAAACTCATCAATCCTATTCCCTTTAATCCCAAGCCTTCTACATTTCCATAATCAGCTACCATAATTTTGTTAATTGTCTTGCTACCCATAAAGCCAACAGCATAGAACCCTCAATAAAATACAGTATTGTTTCATGGCAACCTATCACTATTTTATTTTAAATTAAAATATCTTTCTACTGTATGTATCTGAACTATGAAGCTTTTTGCAGTCATAAACTGTTGTGTATTAATTGCACCAGATTATAACAGTTTTTCTACTCATGCATTATATAATACACAGAAATAAGCATCACAATATATCAGCAATCCAGTGAGTCGTAGAATGCCACGCCACAAGTAGAAACAGACCCAAGCAATCATGATACACAGTTTTTAAATAGTACATCAATCCTGTGAGATGCTTTTCAAAGGAGATTATGTACATAATATTATGAATATTGATCAATAGTCAATAAGTTGTAAACTAAAGGTCTGTTCACACCCAAATATGGGCATATCACACTTTGTTGTATAAAATTTGATAGTGTGAACATATCCTTAGAGAAAATTTTAAATCTGCATGAATAATCGATCAAAGCTAATCAGAATCATACCGTCTGCTTCAACTGCCATCACCTAGACAGCAGATACAACTATGTTTTGTTTGTCTGACCACAATGCACTGCAATAACCTAGTGTATTTTACTGACTTCCCATTGGCTACTCAGATGCTAGCAGACATGCATGTTCCATACATACAGGACTTGCTTCAGTAGAAACATGGCATATGATTAAATCAAATTAAATGACAAAGTTCATAAATGCTGATTAGTGGAAGGAATATATTTAGGGCATGGATATTTTTCAGACAAAGTTTTACTGCTGTGTTTGTGCTCCCTCATTTTGATTCCAAATTTCAGCAAAACCAAATGAAATAAAACAATGTTCTATATATTAATTTCGATATGATATTAATTATGATTTATTTTTTTCTTCAGTTCAAATGGAAACCTTTCTCTGTCGTGGCCGATCTCAGCATCTTTCTCATTATTTCTTCACTTGAGTAGCACGGTAGTTTCAGATAATGCACGCATGTATTTACGGATGGGTATGTCTTATCATCGGCTTCAACTTTACGGACGATCGTGAGGCGAGGGTGGAGGTTAGCTAGGCCGCCTGGTGGGAGTGACGAACAGCCAGTGGTAAACTGCATGAAGGCCTTGCGTTCATCCTTGTCCATCTTGCACATTAAGTTGACAAACCTTTGGAATCCAGGGCTGATAAATGCAGAGGAGAAAAATAAAATAATACAATGAGTAACTATTCATTAATATTAAATCTTCTTGTGAAGTTAAAATATTAAAAAAAATACATAACAAAATAAACACAGTTATCATCGATCAAATAAACTCAGGAGGCAATGTATGCACATTGCCAATATAGCACATTGCCAATAAACATGCTATAAATACAAAAAATTAAAATTTACATACAAAATTTAAGATAGATAATATTCAAAGCTCACAAATAAGCAATAATATAATTAAACAACAAATATGATAATAATAAATGATAACATTATATTGATGATAAAAAAATGTTTCACTGTGTATAAAGCAGTGGTGAATTGGGTGTGGAATGGTGGGAGATGTTATATGGATGGAGGGAGCCATTACGGATGGAGGGGGTAGATATGGATGGAGGGAACAGATATGCGTAAAATGATATAAAACATTAAAAATAAAAACCGATAAACATTGCATAAAATTGGTTTTTATATTTTTAATGTTATATATCATTTTACGCATAGGTTAACTTATTTTATATCGTATCATTTGAATGGTATTTTACTATGTCACTGTTTTTATTGTGAACCTTGGAAAACAAATTTCATTACTTTGACAATAAATTTTGAACTTGATATGGATGGAGGGAGGGAGGGACTGGATATGGTTGAAGGGGAAGGGGTGGTGGCATGAAATTTTGAATCGGTGCAATATCCCTCCTTCACCCTTGTTCCCCCTTCACATGGTTGTGGCATTAGTATGTGCACTAGTAAATATTTCCCTATTGTCCATTTTTTTAATTGTACAGATTTCCTCGACTAACACAAACACATTGGGCTGGAGGCCCAGATCCACTGACAGTTATCCATCATTACTTACCTTTCTCTGGTATAGCCTAGCTTTGGTTCTGTGTAGTTCAGCACATCCTCTCGTGTCCATGAAGGTGCTTGGTCACCACACATGATTGTCTGTAGCTCACCAGGATTGAAGACGTGTAGTTTATCCATAGGAAACACTTTGTTGAATCCATCTGGAAAAGCCATCATAAATATTAATGGTTGAATGAATATGGTTGGGTTAGTACTAATAATGATTATAATAATATCACAGTAAATTATTAATGACTTAATACACTATACACACTAGTATTTAATTTCTTAGTTATCTTTTGTAAGTTTTTTATTTTTTCTGGTGCTTACTAAAAAAATAGCATTTATAACTATGTGTTGATGGCCAAGACTCAACAGCTGACCAGGGTTAATTTAGATTAATCCCTGGTTAGTGACAAAGCATATCTCCATACTCCGGGTTGGGTGCTGTCATCTGTATTATTTTATTTCTTGTTTTTCACATTTCTATACATCTTTAAACTTTACAGTACTTCTAAAATAATAAATATGGCCAATATAAATATGACCTTTACATCCTACTTTGATTTAATAAGGAGTTTCGATTTGCAACCGAGTGGAACATAGAATGTAATGTCAATGTAATTGTGTATGTGTGTTACACCATAAATCAGGTTGAAAACGGTTTTTAGCTGAATCTACATTCAGGACAGAATAAGGTCTGTACTGCAGTAAACACTGGTGCGCGCCTGCACCTTTACAACATCTCCGCATACACTTCATAAAACATCAAAATCTATTTAAAGTAGAACGTAGAATGCATGGGATGACAGTCATGGATAAGTGAATTCCCTTAAATTTGTTGTTCTGCATTCTCAATCTGAAGTTCCCTATTACAAAGTAAGACTCCTCACCTCTGAATGCCTCCATCTGCCTCCGAATACCAGTATGAAGACAGAATTCAAGCAACAGGTCAATGAACTCTTCTGCGTTGTCTATGGTTACCATCTCTTCTTCACCATTGGGTTTTAAGTCATAGGCACTGTAGCCATGCACACGGGATGATGGGTTGAATTGGAATGTCAGTCTAGAAATATATTTTCATTATATTCATCAATATTGCATTAATTTTTTTATAATTATTATTAAACTTGAACTCAGATGGCAGGCTGCTCAAACAAAAGACATATAAGGCTTGCCATCCCAAAACCAGCATACTGTTGCTGAGTAAGTAAACTGAGGAATTAGCATAAGAATGTGGCAGTATTGTATACTTTAGTACAGAGAAGCTGTAATACTTTTACTCATAACTTTGGGAATAGTACGTCGATTCCAGTCGTTTTTTTAAATTTGAAAGCTTATAATGTGGGGAATATGAATGCATAAAAAATTTCATTTTCTTGTTTTGGTTTAAACTGATACTGTTTTTGGATTGGCTGGCCTCATCGAACCTAACTAACTATCAAATACCGATCTCTTAAGACTCACCCTAAATCTTCTAGCTTAATTGGTGGTATAGATTTATCCTCAGACTCCAGGGCAAGGTTTTGTATTGCATTATTTCTCTCCTCATCGCTTAAAGTCCGATCTTTTAAAATACTACGCTTCTTATTCACAAGTTCACGCAACTGCAGCAAAAATCGTGCACGGTGGGGATCGACCACTTCAAAATCCTCCCAGGTTAAGAGTCCCGCAAACCAGGCTGGTGTCCTCGCCTTTGGCGGATCACCAAGAATCAGCTCCGATTTTGATTCAGTCTCTTCGAGAGAGATCTCTGATATGAGTTCATTGAGGTCCTCTAAAGATGCTTCCGACATCACTTCTACCGAGTATGAATCCGAATCTCTCATGGAAGAATTTGTGCAGACGTGTTGGATGTTGCTGCCAACCTCTCCAAGGCACATCAGCTTCAGGAAGGGTCTGGACAATGGAAGGTCTACCCTGCGTTTATCTTGGATGCATTTTGCCAAGAACACGCCCAAGAAGTGAAAGAGTTGTACCACACGTTCCGTATCCTCATTGTCCTGGATGAGTGGAGCAGGGAAAAGGCCAGATGTCTTCTGGATGTAGTATCCAGGCGATTTTCTTCCATCACCAATATCAACCTTTAATGAAATAATCAAAAGGGATAATAAAATAGACAAATTAACAAATTGATCAATCATGTGCTTTGTAGTGCAAACTACAGGTTGGGCTTTGATATATAATAAGATATAAGTAGATGGGAAGGTATCTATCTAAAGAACAAAGAATAACCAAAGATTAGTCTGCATATCAAGATTATGGAGGAAAGCACTGCAGTTGCATCAAAGCTCAAGTGGACATACCTCTCGGGCCTGGTCATCTGGGTGGTCATCATCACACATCCACATACCAAGGCTCTTGCGCTGCAACTCAGCTGAAACTAAAGCATAGAACTCCAAGGTGGGACCAAGTCCTGTACCTTCCTCTCCATGAAACTCAACCTGAGAATAATAGAAATAGCAATAACAAAAACAATATATTATTATATAATAACCTGGCATTTATATATTGCAGTGGCACATTTTTAATGTGGCAAGCTATTGCATTAAAAACAGGCCATTATATTGAGCACCATGGTTTTTGGTGTACTTACATAGCAGCATAGTTACTCTATAATGACCTGAAGTGGGAGTGATGACCCTTTGCTGAAAGGTTCAGCTAATAATATGGCAAAGGAACAATAATTATTATTGGAAACATATTTTTCTGTGTATTCCAAACTGCTTCTGACTTGCACATACAAATACAATACTGTAACACACTACTAGATTGACAGAGCTATAACAGAAGAATTCATGATCACATAAATTGATCCCAGCACCTACGCCAGATTTTTTAAGGCACTGTAGCAACCTCACACCCTCCCGATCCCACTCAGAGTTAGTATGGCTACGTACTAAGAAGTTACATACCTCTAGAATGGACTTCCTCTCTGAATGCAGCTTCATCACCTGCAGAGCCCAGTCTAGTAACTGAGCACCACGTGGTACCTTCACCCTTTCGTGTTTTAAGCGGCCTACTCGGAATTCATGTTGGTCATCTCTACGGGACGACAATGGACGCACACGCTCCACGTTTTCATCACGTTTCTGCTGAAGCCATGCAATAGCTCTACAAAAAATAAAATCATGTCACTAATACAGTGAGATGGAGGATTCCATTATTATCTAGAGGTAAGTTACAAAAAGGAACACTTGGCATCTGCAGAAGCATTCATGTAAGTATTCACAAAATATACCTGTCTTGACTTAGACGGGGTTCCAAGTCTCCCAGAAATCGGTGAGGGGATGAGGTGTTAGGCACATGCCTTTTTCCACTAAACTTTTCAAATTTCAGTGCATAGGTCTATTACAAGTGCTAATCCATTCTACAACTGTTGTCCCCCCACCCACCCCGGTAGAAAAATTCTGGATATGCTCTTCATCAAACTGGCCCATAATTCCACACACGGACTATCCAGCAAAGACACTCATCTACAAAGACGTCCTTTAGAAAAATAGTAACATGCTAATCATAACGTCCACAATGATTGCCTCCTCGACTTCCCATTACATTCAACAATATACATTGCCACCTTTCCACACTCATTCGACACCATGCGCAGTACAGGTATATGCTAGTAAACATAAATTATCTTACCTCAGCCCCAACCATGGTGGGTAATGACTTCTTCCAACTTTGGACCCCTGGTTAGATGAACAAGGCCCTTTAATGGCCCAAGCAATAAGAGCAGCAAGTATATGAACATTCTAAATAGGTTCATTAGACTGGAAGTTTGATTTTGTTTTAATTAACACTAATTATTTTAAATTTATGAGTTTACCTTGATACTCCAAATGCTGTGCAGGTGAAATAAAGTTGCCTTGTATCGAAGGGGAAGAGCATTGGACATCTATTGGTCAGCTTCTCACACCAGCTTGGAAGAGCTGAGCTGGACAACACCAGCGGATCCTTGGCAAAAGAAAATAATCAAAATATTGTGATGTGCAACTCTACAGTCTGTTTATGTGCTGAGCAAACATCCAGGATAGGTAATTGTTGTTCTGGTGGTATATTTTGGTAAATAATATTTCTGGTAGCAAGCTGATGTTGTCTATGGTCGTTAATTGTTGGTAAAAGGTAATTCTGGTAAATAGCATTTCTGGTAGCAAGCTGATGTTATTTATGGTAGTTGACTGTTGGTATGTGGTAATTCTGGTGGCATACTTTGGTAAATAGTATTTCTGGTAGCAAACTGATGGCATTGTGTATGTTATTTCTGATAATTGATTGTTGGTATGTGGTAATTCTGGTGGCACATTTTGGTAAATAGTATTTCTGGTAGCAAACTTATGACATACAGTGTGTTAATTATGGTAGTTGATGGTATATGGTAATTCAGGTACCTAATTTTTGGTACATAGCATTTCTGGTAGGCTGCTGATGGTATGTGTTATTTCTGGCAGTTGATTTTTAACATATGTTCAATCTTTGAAAACTTGTTTATTTATTTAAAATTCTTAAGTCACCTGAACTTGCTGTACAAGCTTAGTAGTAATCTTCTTGCTCACAAATTCTTCAACTGATACAGAAAATTGATGGTTATCTGCACCTAGAAATTAAAAAAAATATTGTTTTTCTTTAATTTAAAAACAACAAACATATTTATATTGGGTGACCCTTCCAGCGTATCCTAAGAGGTAGGCCGATATTCAGGAGCCCACTTAAATAAATGAAATAATGTGATGCTTTTATCAGCGAAGTCCCTTTATGAGGCTTAGGTAGTGGAGTTTTTACTTGAGAGAAAAAGTAGTCTTGTCACAGGAATTGAATCCACGACTCTGAGATTAGAAGGCAAACATCTTCAACTCTACTCCAATTTTATAGTTCAAACTACTCAAGACATCCACCAGTGTTAATGTAATAAATACATAGCATGCAATGTATGGTGTGCACCAGGGCTGAAAAAAGTGGGCAACTGCATGACTGGCTGTTATAGACATCGTCCCTATAGGAATTTTTAGAATAAACATTTTTTTAATTTGCTTTTTGTTTTGTACCAGACAACCGCTGCCTGTATAACTTTAATGTTTGGAGGCTTAAAAATATTTTTTCCATGCCTGGGATGCACCATTAACATGATCATTGAATCCAATCACTGCAAATACCATGGCTTGGTTACCTTCGATCTTTCCAGTTTCAGACACGTCAGTGGCAAGGGCATATAGAATCCTAAGGAGATGCAGAACCTCGTCAACAGTGCATGCTGACAGTTCATTCTTGTTAATTACTTCACAGTCCGTTTCATTCAAGACACGACCACTTCTATGACGAGTACGACTTGTAACTGGCTTGAAACCTAATCTACAGAATTCCTGTAGAGAATCAGAAACAAACAATTATTGTTACTGTTGAATCATTGCTATAAAATATATAGTACAGAAAAAAAATGGAAAATGTATTTACGTATCGAGAATGCGTATCTCACCTTATACGCAGCCACAAGCTGCGAGCAGTTGCGGCTCTTTCGTATACTCTTTGAAGAACCAATCAGCTTCCACCTTCTTAAAAACTGAATGTCTGCATTTTGTTGCAAGTAAGCAATCAGCTCGGACTTTGGTAATTGATCGGAACCAACTTGTTGCTCAACAAATGATGTCGACCAACGCCCCTAAAAAATACAAACACTTCAAATATTGGTACTATTCAAAGGTCAGATTTGGCTGTTGATTTAGAAAATTGTTGGTAATTCATGTTAATTAAAAGATGCAAGTTACTTACTCCAGTGTTTTCTAAATCTCCAGGCAAACCGTCTTCAGGCTTCAGTTCACGATACACAACTCTGCATAATAGTAATTAATTATATAAAATGCACAACAAAATGCAATGGAATAAATTATAAGCAGGCGGAGAAAATTAATGTAACTAATGTAATTAATAAAATGTGTACATATATCCCAATTAAACCGTATCTCTTGATATGTATCAAGTAAATTGTATGTACACATACATTTTATTATCTTAAAAAAAAATGTATGTGTACATACATTTAAAAAAATGTATTCAAAGAAAAATGTATTTTAAAGATGATAATAAATATCTGGCAAGTGAATGTATCTTGCAACTAACTAGTACATGACATTTTTCAAACAAATGAATCTTGCCACTAAAATTAAGTGTATCGCACTCACAAGTAATATAAATCTCGCAGAAAAAATGATGAAATTTACAAGTGAAGTGTATCTTACAAGAGAATGTTTCACAATATAAATTATGCAAGCAAACAGGTGGTCTCGCAATTGAACTTACACATAAGTTGGTTCCCAAATTCTGCGCAGTTTGTCAAGTTTGACAGCTGATCCTGCAGAGTGATACAGATTCTGTACGTATCTAAACACTGGGGCGTTGGGATCAGCACAAAGTGTCTCAACTTCTGGTACCTGTGTATACAAAGTTATTATACGATTTTTTAAAAGCTAGAAAATGTTAAAATTATAGTTCAGTCACTAGTAAATTATTTTAATCATGTTTTTAAACATGATTAGTAGTTAAAAGAATCATTTATATTTGTGGTCTTTTTAGCAATTATTTGCATTATTATTATTAAATCATTATTATATTCAAACACAAACTTACCCCAGGTAATCCAGGGCCACGTAGATAGAGTGCAAGTCTCGGCGAGGGAGCCGACTCTGCTTCTGTTACAAATGATGTTTCTGGAGAGCCTGCAAAAATATAATTATAGTTACTTAATAAATAATAAATTACTTAATGAGAATTTTGTTATTTGTTAAAATATACACAAAAAAAACCCAGACCATTGACATTACCAATAAACATCACCATCAATATCACCACATAATCAAATCACTATCAAACTAAGCATCACCACTTCATCAATATCACTATCAACATCACCAATCCCATCAATACCACAATCAACATCACCATTCCCATCAATATCACTATCAACATTACCATTCCCATCAATATCACTATCAACATCAATATCATTATCAACATCACCATTCCCATCAATATCACTATCAACATCACCATTCCCATCAACATCACTATCAAACTAAGCATCACCACTTCATCAATATCTCCATCAATATCACTATCAACATCACCATTCCCATCAATATCACTACCAACATCACACATTCCCATAAATATCACTGTAAACATCACCATTCACATCAATATCACTATCAAAATCACCATGCCCATCAATATCACTATCAACATCACCATTCCCATCATATCATTATCAACATTCCCATCAATATCACTATCAACATCACCATTCCCATCAATATCACTATCAACATCACCACTTCATCAACATCACCGTCAATATCACTATCACACTAAGCATCACCACTTCATTAATACATCAATATCACTATCAACATCACCATTTACATCAATACCACTCTCACAATCACCACTTCACCAATATCAACATGAACATCACCATCACTCATCAACATCTTCAACATCAATATCAACTTGAGCATCACACTCACCATCAACATCCCAATCAATGATATCAACATCAAAATCACATTCAATACCAACATGAGTATCACCATTAATATAAACATCAACATCCCCATCAATATCATTGTCAACACCATCACCTTCACCATCAACATTCACCATCATCACCATCTTCCTTTAGTAGGAAGTATAAAGCACTTGAGTACTCACCAGGGGGTGGTATCTCTAAGTCAGTCGTTGCATTGACATTGGTCCTGCCAGGTCTTGGATCAAAAGCAGGAACAAGTGCTGAGAACTGCCTCTTAAGAACATGCTCATCATCCCATGTTCTTCTCCTTCCACGCAAATCATACTCCTCACCTTCATCCTGAATAAAAAACAAATTATTAAAATGTTATTATTGTATATTTTGTATATAAGTATGAGTAAAAATGTAGATGAGTTTCATGCCATCACGGCTGGGTAACAAAACAACAAATACACAGTCTGCAACTCTTTCTTCAGACACCAGATGCCACAGCCAGAGATTCGAGGTTCCTACATCCATAACCAACATGTTTAAGCGTACGCTTTTTTCCAGACACTATCCATCTTTTGAGCTTGTAATACCTGAAGAGGTTGTGCAGTCAAAATCACTCAAGGAATTTAAGGGCTGAATTTTCAAGATTATGTGTACTTGAACATTTTATCAAATGTGAGAACATCAGATAAAAACAGAAAAAGATGACCTACCATGACATCATCATAATCCTCCATCTCGCTATCATCTTCATTCTCATCATCAATGTCCTCGCCCTCCTGACAGAATTCATCATCTTCCAGATCAGCCAAGAAAGAGCTAGTTCGGCAGGAATCCAAGAAATCGTTGTCGCTCTCGCTTGATGTTGATGCCAGACTAGCTGCTAGGGTTGAGCTCAACCTGGTAGCCACGCTCGTGGTCACGTTGGCGATGCCAAAACTGGTGGATGAGGTTGTTACTGCTGGTAGGTTGGGGGCACTCTGTGCACTGCTTAACAATGCTGAACAAAAAGAGCCTATTGTTATGGTTAAGATGCAGCTCAAAAAATCAAACTATATGAATATAGATTCAAGTATGTTTAACCTTTATTATGACCTATGGAATTTATTATTTCCTCAGATATTGAAAAGCTCATGGCAAGTCGAGAGAGTTCGGTTGTAGAACCAAGTCTTCTTGGATAAGGACTTAAATGGAGGTCCTTCGTACACATCTGGCTCGTGTGAACTTTAAAGAATCCATTGCATCTTTTGGAAGAGTAGGGGTTACCCCAATGCTATGGTTCATTTCAGCCCCTGTCATTGAGGAAGGATGTGAACACGCAGCTATTATAAGTGCCTCTTTACGGTGGCTGGGTAGTCACAGACCATGCCTACATGCAATTCAGACCATTGACGCTGCAATTTATGGATTATTCTTCTGCCTTTACTTTTACTGAGACTCCCCACCACTAATAAAAGTTCACTTACTACTAGATAGGCCAGATGGAAACCTGACGAAACTTGAGGGGAATGTACTGCCACGGTTGTTGGAGAAGTTGTTGGCAGATCCAACAGTACGATGTAAGAGCACAGATTCCATAAGTCCAGCAACTGCGTCCCGAGTACTACTCAAGTTTGGTACACTCACACTCATACTACAGGTTGTGTCCCTTGTATCTGTGAGAAATAAAAATTAAATTATTTAAAATATATAATTCATGATTAATACTTATATATTATATACTTATTATTTATAAATATATAAATATACATAAATATTAATTATAGGAAAATTTTATCTAGTCAATTATGATAATATTAATGATACTACTCGATCAGTACAGTACTATATTTAGCATTATTTTTTATTACCTGGAGCAGATGCCCCCTTGTCTTCAAGCTGTTGAGTCTCGCTGCTAAATTCTTCATTTGTCAGGGCGGCATCCTCCACCACGGAACTTAGACCAGATGCTAAGAGAGCACTTTCAACTGCTGCACTGGATAGATCTAGAGTTGAAACACAATATCTTACAGTTACTCTTGATTTTATAAATCACCTAACATTTTTGAAACTGTATTTCATGAAAATTGTTTTCTTGTTGATTGTGTGACAATCAAAAAAAATGATTGCAAGATGACTAAGAGTGGAAGGCTATGGATGATGTGGAAGAGAATGGCGGAAAAGAACAGTCAAATGGACATTTCAGTGACAATCATAAGAAGTTAATGAAAGCCATCTATTGAGGCTAAGCTCTAGCATTCACCTCTTACCAGATGCTGGTGGATGATGATGGTGTAGGGCTTGATGATTATGTGAGAGGCACGCTAGCTGGCAAAATAAGGTGATATTATGTGATTAATAACTAAGCTTTGTTGGGGGGGGGGGGGTGCGGAATATGAATAGCCTCAGACTTAAACACTATGATTAAAATCAGACTGCACCCTAAGCTTCAAATGTAATTAGCACATGTTCATGCCCTAAAAACAATTTGTCAAACTAGAAACTAAGAAAAAAATTTCAAAGAAACAATACCTTTGTTTGCTGCTTTATTATCCATAAGAAACGCTGTCATTGCATTAAGGCTTGGACTTGAGCTGCTCTTAATACTGCCAAGGCTGGACGTTGATGTTGATGCGGATGCTATACTACTCTTGCCTAGTTCCCCATCGGTAACTTTAGTGCTGTTGGATTTGGAAGTTGGGCTAGGACCCAAAGCAGCTGCCAAGACTCGAGCCGTCTTGGCAGTGGTGCTCTCGGAGTGGGACGGAGCAAGTTTAAGGTCATACTTTCCCTCAGCACCCATTCTGTAAGAGTTGGATCCTCCGTGATCCCAAGTCACATCAACCCACCCTGAAGGAAAGCAATTTTAATTCATAGTAAGTTTTAAAGTATGTTATAACTGTTTGGAAAGTCAAAAACAGTGCAGGACAATCATTTTAATGATACTTAGTGTAATAACAACAATAACAACAATAATTCTTAACAGTCCTATAAATATATAATGGCATCAAAAATTACATAACCACATAATTAAAACAACCATGTTTGGTAAAGGGTGTCAAATATTTTTGTAGGTATGGGCCTAATAATGAATATGCATTAATATTGATATGTAGATATTCTAGTAATTTTAGATAATTTAAATATCATAGTTCTTACCATTGTGTAGTTCACCTGTTACAGTACCCTCTCCACTTGGATTACCATCCTGGTCACGCCATTTCCAGTCCATTCCACGCACAACTCTAGCCCCCGGCAGCATCTGCCGCAATACCTGGGAACGGATCATACGCCGCTGCTTTCTCATGTTAGCCTCAGCTTCCTTGGCTGCTTTTCCTGAAGGAATAATAAAAATATGCCAACAATAATGAAGTAGGCTTATAGGTATTTAAATAGAAAAATATGCCAACAATAATGAAGTAGGCTTATAGGTATTTAGTTTAGTGATCTGACATTTGACCCAGTAAAGCGATTTTATGGAAACCAGGATTTACACTGAAAAAAGCAAGTGCACCAAATCCTTCCAGAATATCCTTCCAGAAATAGGTTTTATAATATAGATTTTAGGAGAATATTGTAGAGATATATTATATTTTGTCTATTTAAGGCTTGCCATCCCAAAACCAGCTTCAGTGACCAAAAATGAAAATTAACTTTCTAATATATCTTTATTCTATACTCCAAGTATTGAAATACACGCCATCGTGTTGGGATTCAATATTTCGACATTAATTATGTCATCATCATTAATTATGTCATCATCATTATGATGATGACATAATTAATGTCGAAATATTGAATCCCAACACGATGGCGTGTATTTCAATACTTGGAGTATGTATTATACTTTCTTATCTGAGATTAATCAGTGGACCCTTCGGTTTTTATTCTATACATTGTAAGCTTTAAAATGATGGGTCGTTTATTGAAATCGACTATTGTCAAAATTATGAGTAAAAGCATTATGTCTTCTCTTATTAAAGTATACAATGCTGCCTCATTCTTATGCTAATTATAACAGTTAGGGACAGTACCCTGTTTTTGGAATGATAAGCCTCATTTATCTTTTTAATGTGTTAATGCAGCCTTGAGGCTTCCTTCAAAGGATTTGACTTTGTATAACACCCTCTTCAAGCTTCTTTTTCGCTTACCTAACTGGTCATCGCAGACTCCAGTTACAGTGCCATACACCTCAAAGCCGGAAAGTGACAGGTAGTGTGTCTGTCCACTTGCGTTCTTGCCCATCTGCTGCATACGGATATGGCGCCAGCCCTGCTTCTCGTCCTTAGAGGGTTCCAGGGGCCAAGTGGCAGTGGATCTGTGTTTGACATGATGGGTAAATATATCATATCATTTATTTTGCCAAATATAAAAAACAAAAGGGTCAAGACTTGCAATGGGAGGTTAAATAAATAGGTCCATCATATATAAAGTAATCATTTGATGAATAATTACTTAAACTTATGTGGAATGAACAAATTAAATGCAAATAACACATGAAATAAAAACTATTTTGATTACTAGTAACCTTTCTGTTCAATCAACTTATGTTATCCCAAAAATTGTTTCTATATAACTTTAGTCCATTTATTTTATTGTAACACAATAAAACCAAGAAAATAGCCCAACTACAAGCCTACCCACCCACTTGTACAAATTTTTTTTTTTTAAAAAGTTGTAAGGTCATCAAAATACTTACCCTGGTTCACTAAGGGATGAATCATCAGTATGGGTCAGGAGAGTTGTCCAGTTGTGTCCATCCTTGGACACTTGGAGTAGCCAATTCCTCAGGGCAGACCTGCCATAGCCTCTAGCGTGTCGTAATGTGTATGCTGATGGAATAACCCACAGACCCAAATCTATTGCAAACCATGCCCGTCTATAATGTAAAAAAAAAAACAATATTAAGTTCATAAATTTGGTAAAGAGACACTTTACACACCCAGGCAGCACAAAACCAAGTTTTGATTTACTAAGTCACTGAGTTGCCTATTTGCATTTAGTCTCAAACATAGCATTTTTTCTTGTTTATTTATGTAGAATCTGGATTTACTGTATATAGAGCTTATCTCAAACCGAAGAATATACAAGGCACTGGCATCAGTATTTCCCTGATCACTCGATACTAAGTTGGCAAAACCGCACATTTCCCTTATCCCTTGGGAGTATCCAAATTTATGCTGGTTTACACGCACAACCTAATACGTTCAATGCCAAACCATCCTACCAGGTACCCATTTATATTCCTGGGTGGAGAGAGGCAAACGTAAGTAAAGTGCTTTTCCCACCAAAAGTTAACCAATCCTCTTCACTTTCTGTCCTTTATTGTCTCCCGATTTGAGAATACTATTCAGAATAAGATACGCACATCTTCTATATTTTGTTTGCCAACAAAATGAACATGAATAATCCTTCCCTCTGTGGTAAAATCATTCATTTCACTTACTTGTCATCATTGGTATGGCAGTTAAGCGCCGATGCATCCCTACTTAAAATGTCCTCCAGACGTCCATATGGAAGAGTTCGCCCCTCAGAGCTGCTCACCACTACTAAGCCATACTGAGCTGGGTTAATCCATTCATAGGCAGTTCTGTAAATATATCACAATTATAATGTACCACACAAAAGACTATCTTGGCAAGGTTGATGGTATTGGACTGTACACTGGTAGAAAAGTCTTTCATTTTCAGTAAATGCACAGTTGTTTAAAAATAAACTGTTCATGATAAGCTATTAAATGTGAATTGTTTCAATCTGCATCTCATTGAAATTTGATACTGAATTCAATATTAACTGAATGGATGATGGTTTACCACAGACTGCTCTTGAAGTTGGACTGGGCATTTATGTGAATAAACCAGTGGTATAAATGTACCTTCAGTTGATTTACATTTTTTTTTTGTAATTTTTCAATTGACACCTATTATGTTTTTTTTCTTTTATGGCAAACTGTTAATTTATTAAATTATAATATATTGTTACAACATTAAAATAATTTTGTAACAGATATAGTGTGGACTCTTATACACATCTAGATGTGTATAAGAGACAGTGTTAGATTACACATACCATAAATTTCTTCAATTAATCACAATTATCACTTACTTTGCATTTGTGCCAATCCAATGGATTATGCCATTGTCGTCAAAGTCATGGGTGTGTCTAAATGTGATTGGAGTCGTTTCTTTCAGTTTCTTAACAAATGTGAAACTGGGTCTATCATAGTCATACCACTGTTTTGCAACCTAATACAAAATTAACAAAACAGAAATTGTTAATCAATTCTCTGGAACTTCCTCATTGTAACATCAATGCTTTACAACCAATTAAAATTTATTCAAGTTGTATATCTATAATATTAAAATAATTAATAATAATAATAATAATAATAATAATAATAACAATAACAATAACAATAACAATAACAATAACAATAACAATAATAATAATAATAATACAATCATTACCATTTTTAGAAGATATCTTTCTAGACTACTAATTGTAGATAAGGGTTCCATCTTAAGTGTGCGTCCACTTCTGTCAATTAAAGATGTCTCCCCGGGGGCCTTCTCTAGACGGAAGCGCAATCGTCTTGTAAGGACCTAAAATAAAGATCACAAATAAATCAAGTGCAGATAACAAACAAATACAAATCACATATGTGACAAGATAATGGAGTTAGTACTATTTAATAATAATTCAAAAGCTTTCCTCACCTGTAAACCGTAACTAGATCCCGGTGAATCATACAGACAGAGTGGAAGCCGTTCTATAGACTCCAATACAGCAATAAATTTACGAACTAACATTACAGCAGGAGAAATACTGAAACATAAAAACAAGTTAAAAAATAAGACAATACACCATAATTTGTTACTTATAGATTTCTTTTAACTATAAGTGTAACATTCCTGCTACTAATGTTCCCATCAAGATTATGTAATATATTTTTAACAGATATAAACAACTTCCTAATAACATACAGGTCCCTCTCCAATTAAAGACCACGTTTGGGACCAGTGTTTTCATGGTCTTTAGTAGCTTCGGTCTCTAAATAGAATAATCATGATGAAAATTTGTGAATTTTGGACCACAGGAAAGTGATCGTTATTTGGAGGTGGTCTATAATTTGGGGGAGACCTGTAATAATAATACATCAATACACTTACATAACAAAAACCAGTTTGTCACTGGTACTGACGATGGTGAAAATGCGATAAATAATGTTATGGTAAAAAAAAGTTGTGATTTTAAAAGGGATAAAAGAAAGTCAGATCAGAAGTGGGAAGGTGGCAGAAAAATTTATATAACCATGAATCATACAAGGAACTAACCTTTCATCATCGCTTGTTTCCCTAAAGGCAGCTTTGAATAAGTTTACTCTTTCTTTAAGGTGACCATCATGTAGTAGAACATCATCATAATTCTACAATCGAAGACCACATAAATATTGTAAATATGAGTGAAAAGTCAAGGTAATAGCAAAGAACTTAAATAGCAGAAGAATGAGCTGTTCCACGTATTGGCATTAAAATTGATGGAACATCCTCACTCCCACAAGCGGGGTAAAATGTGACCTTTTGACTGAGTGGAGAAACTACAGGAAGCAAACGAACCAGAGCGGCACCTTTATCATTGATGTATAGCGCCACCGCGCGGACGAGGTAAAATTGCTCTCCGTGTACCGACAATGAATTTTAAACGGATGTTCCACTATATTGGGAAGCTACTCTATCTTCTGCTATTTATTTTCTCTGGTAATAGACAATAATGTGGATAGTCCATGATAACAGAAGGAGACATCACAAATAAGCCATGATAATAAGAGATTGTAGTCAAGGTAACAAAGGAAATAATATTTGCACATGTAAGAATGTATTGGGGTAAGCATATACATGGTTGTGCGTAGTATGTAATTATTTCTTATGTACAGTATGTTTTTATATATATTTTTTTTAAATTCGTAAAAATAACAGTAAATAATAAGATGTTGGAATTATGCATATGACTGGATATGGGCATTCATTATAAATATGTGTTCATTCATACACCAAGGTGGCATTTTTCTTTTGTATTATCTTTACTTATAAATACGATTTCATAATACATGAACTTACATTATTTAGTGTTAAGACAAGTGCTTGTACAAGACCACTTGTGTGTATTTCATAAGCAGACAACGTGCCCTCCTCTTTAAGTAGTAAAGTAAGTGATTCCAATGCTGTTTTCATTTCCTCACGCCAACTGTTCTCTCCTTCAGAAGGCTAAACAATTCAAACAAAAACACAATCAAGACCAAAGAGCTAGAAACTAGAACAAATTACAGCTGGTAAAATTTTAATTCAGTGCCTCTCAGTGGTATATCTAGAGGGTGCATGGGGGGGGGGGGGGGGAAGGGGATACACATCTAGATAAAGCTTGCACCCCTCAGTCTTCCTCCCCACCCCCCAACTCGTAAAGTTCAAAGTAAATAAATTACACTCTAGTAATTAAAAATCACCTCATATCATTTTATTTTGTGAGTAGCACCCCCTCACTTAATCATCATGGACCCAGTTCACCTTTGTGTCCCCGTCATTTCAAGAATCTTAGACACAGCACTGATGCCTCTTAATTCAACTAATGCATTAGCATCACTAAGGTAAGCATAATTATGAATAGTGGTACTACAATGTGTTTACCTTAGTTACGTCATTATGGGATGCACAAGCCGACTTCAGTTGAGCTACAATGTCTTTTAATTTAGCTACTACTCCCCTTGGGTGAGCCTCAGCTGCCTTGAAGTAGCCATCGTAAAGCTCATTTGCAAGATATTTAACCTGAAAATGACAAACATTTGTATACATATATTAAACATTTGATTTGCTTTGGATAAATGGATATACTTAAGATTTAAGCAATATTGGTCCTTAAGCTGTCCAGACTATCAAATTTTCTGTGACAAAAACACTGTGTTGTATGCCCATATATAGTCATGATGTGCCAATATATGGTCATGATGTGATGTCATCTTGACCATACTTAGGCATGTCACATGTTTTTGTAAAATAAAATTTGATAGTCTTTAGATAATATACTTTTTTATATATTGATGAATTAAAGTTGAGAAGCACACTCTTTGGTGACAGCAGTTGTTTAATAACAGATTTTATCTCTCCACAACTCTCCACTTTCATGCTATTCCTACTAAATGTTTACAGTATTTTTATTGTTGCTGAAAAGAATACAATTTTTGAAATACCTTTTGTTTAACCTGTTCAACCTTTGACCTAAGCCTCTTCCCTCTCTTCCCTGTCCAACCGGTTGAGAATTCAGGACCGAGGGATGTTTCAGCAGTGAATGAATGTTTTGTGCCCCGATTTGATTCAAATATAAAACCAGGTAGATCCTCACGTAATATTGTAGCTTGCTGTGTGTGGAAAGTGGAATATTAACAAAAACATATTTTAATCGTAGTGAAACGATGGGTACACAGTTATGTTGACTGAATTGAGGATATGAAAAATGTTATTGTTTTTCTTATTAATTTCTACTGTCCAGTTGTTCAACAAAAATGTTTGTAGTAAAATATATTTAAACAAGTTATTTAGTTATAGTATATAGTTATACATATTCCTCTAGCTAACAGCAATTGTAAAACAGCCATCCCCACCCCCCAACCATCCTAAAGTAAATAGCATTGGTGGTTTTAAAAACATTATACATAAGGCTCTGTCTGCAAATATTATGTGATAAATTTGTGTGATGTGCCCATATATGGGTAAGATGTCATATGACATGTAAATAAGATGTGTATAAGAGACAGCATTATAAATATGTGTTCATTCATACACCAAGGTGGCATTTTTCTTTTGTATTATCTTTACTTATAAATACGATTTCATAATACATGAACTTACATTATTTAGTGTTAAGACAAGTGCTTGTACAAGACCACTTGTGTGTATTTCATAAGCAGACAATGTGCCCTCCTCTTTAAGTAGTAAAGTAAGTGATTCCAATGCTGTTTTCATTTCCTCACGCCAACTGTTCTCTCCTTCAGAAGGCTAAACAATTCAAACAAAAACACAATCAAGACCATTTGTACTATTTCTTTTTCCTGAAGCAATGATTGACATGAATATGCTAGTAATACAAAGACTAAGGAGGTAACATATAGACCTGTCTCTTATACACATCTAGATGTGTATAAGAGACAGATCTTAGACACAGCACTGATGCCTCTTAATTCAACTAATGCATTAGCATCACTAAGGTAAGCATAATTATGAATAGTGGTACTACAATGTGTTTACCTTAGTTACGTCATTATGGGAGGCACAAGCCGACTTCAGTTGAGCTACAATGTCTTTTAATTTAGCTACTACTCCCCTTGGGTGAGCCTCTGCTGCTTTGAAGTAGCCATCATAAAGCTCATTTGCAAGATATTTAACCTGAAAATGGCAAAAATTTGTATACATATATTAAATATTTGATTTGCTTTGGAAAAATCTGAGTGGATAAATGGATATACTTAATATTTAAGAAATATTGGTCCTTAAGCTGTCCAGACTATCAAATTTTCTGTGACAAAAACACTGTGCTGTATGCCCATATATAGTCACGATGTGCCTATATATGGCCATGATGTGATGTCATCTTGACCATATTTAGGCATGTCACATGTTTTTGTAAAATAAAATTTGATTGATAATATGTTTTTTTATACATTGATGAATTAAAATCGGAGTTCAGGGGTACACACTTTGGTGACAGCAGTTATTAGCAGCTTTCATCTCTCCACAACTCTCCACTTTCATGCTATTCCTACTAAATGTTTACAATATTTTTATTGTTGCTTGGAAAGAATACAATTTTTGAAATACCTTTTGTTTAACCTGTTCAACCTTTGACCTAAGCCTCTTCCCTCTCTTGCCTGTCCAACCGGTTGAGAATTCAGGACCGAGGGATGTTTCAGCAGTGAATGAATGTTTTGTGCCCCGATTTGATTCAAATATAAAACCAGGTAGATCCTCACGTAATATTGTAGCTTGCTGTGTGTGGAAAGTGGAATATTAACAAAAACATATATTTTAATCATAGTAAAACGATGGGTACACAGTTATGTTGACTGAATTGAGGATATGAAAAATGTTATTGTTTTTCTTATTAATTTCTACTGTCCAGTTGTTCAACAAAAATGTTTGTAGTAAAATATATTTAAACAAGTTATTTAGTTATAGTATATAGTTATACATATTCCTCTAGCTAACAGCAATTGTAAAACAGCCATCCCCACCCCCCAACCATCCTAAAGTAAATAGCATTGGTGGTTTTAAAAACATTATACATAAGGCTCTGTCTGCAAATATTATGTGATAAATTTGTGTGATGTGCCCATATATGGGTAAGATGTCATATGACATCCACATATAGGCACATCACATTTTTTTGTCACATAAAATTTGTGTTATGTGCCCATACATGGGTATGATGACATATGACTATTACATCCAAATATGGGCACATCACTTTTTTTGTCACATAAAATTTGATAGTGTAGACAGACCTTAAGATTAATGAAACAAGAAAAAGAACTCACTGCTTGTCCATCTGAATTGTGGATGACCACCTCACCATCCTTTCTACACTGCAAAGACCAGTTACCAACTACTAGCTTCGTAGGTCCTGGATGAGTTAGGAGGGGTTGGCTAGTCATGCCTGCCTTTACTTGGTTCTTAGCTCGCTGGAGTTTCTCAAGAAATTCACTTCTACTCTCTGTAAAGGTTAACCAGGTGTATTTACTCATGTAATTGAAGACCATTAAGAGAAGGTTCAGTGGGCTCAATGGGAGATGGTACCCAATGAAAGGGGTATTAAGGTACTGATACAAGAATGACAAACAGCCTACTGCTGGTTTAGTAACTGATTGTTTGATAACAACAAAAAACAATATTAACTAAAAAAAGAAGACTCAAGTGAAAAAAAAAAAAAAAAAAAAAATCACATGTAACATATAGCATTGCATTAAGCAGTGGCAGATCTAAGAATTTAAAATAATGGGGCCCAAGGGGGAACTTTGAATGTTTAATGTCTAGAACACCTCTGCCCAGCTATGCTTGGGGCTGAGGTACGAAATATTACGGTTATGGCACCTCTAAATGGCCGGAAAAAGCATTCACGGACCTACATTTGAGTACAATTTTTATTTTGTTCTTATTTATTTTAATTCTCAAAAAAATTATTGGCCCCGTGCTGACTTCTTCCCAACTCTTCCTATGCTAAGAATTTATAAGAAATCAATTTTCTCGTACCTGAGCTATCAGATCCTCCTTCTGGGCTACCACTGGAATACATGGTTGCCAGCTTGCCATCTAGAATAAACCTAAACCAGCCATTGCTGCCATTAGAAAGCTCTAGAGCTGCAGCATCACTCCAGACATACAGACAATCTCTACCACGCGCCAAGCACCAGTCGCGCCAGTGGAATGGACGCCCTTGCAGGATTTCTTTTGCGTCTTCCATTTGTACTATTTCTTTTTCCTGAAGCAATGATTGACATGAATATGCTAGTAATACAAAGACTAAGGAGGTAACATATAGACTAGTGGTATCTCAATATACAAGCAAATATATCAATAATAGTGTTATCTAGGAAGCATAATTATTTTTATTCCTTGCAAGGATTTGGGTAAAGTATGATAGAACATGTTTATAACATAACTAAAACAAAAAATAAATACAACAAAATAGACACCCTGTCAGATTTATATATAAGTAAAAAAGTGTCATAGAAAAGACAACTTTAATCTAAAATTCTAGGTATAATAAGGGATCATCCAATATTTTCAACCTCTTTACTTGAGTACAAGCTAGAGAATGTCAAAATGAAGACCTCAAAAGTGCAACAATCATCAATATATTATGTATTCTTTTGAAAGGGAGGGGATAGGAGGTCACAGAATAGAGAATCTCTTGTACATTTTAAAACATGATGGAAAAAATTGATTATCCCTAATAGTAATAGATATTCTTATATACAGTATACACATAATTGTGCATATAATGAGTAAGAATACTTCCTCACTTGTTTTTTATCACTGCCTATTGCAGTTTCTTCATCTAAATCGTCCATAGGACCCGTCAAGGCTGCAACTTTACTAAACAATCCAAGCCTGGCAAAATGATCAAGGAATAGGTTGAGGCCCTTCTGCATCAGGTCTTGAATAATTTGTAAGGCAGTAAGGTGGCCTTCATCGTCATCCTATCGCACAGTGAAGAATAAAAATAGATTAATTAGCAGGAAGTTTTAGTTATATATATCAGTTCAAGTTCAGTTGTAGCGGCAAATACAAGGTATTACTAGAAAGCCGGTAGACAACAAATTTTATCTGCTAAAATAAAAAATGTTTGATTAGACATTTATCTGATAGTTTATGTTTTTTCCTTTTTATCTGACCAAACAAATGATGTGCTTTCAAGTCTGTTGGAAATCTGACAATGCTCTACTTTATAACACTCTGGTAAAGAGCCCTACATAAATGTCAAAATATTATTATTATTATTATTATTATTATTATTATTATTATTATTATTATTATTATAAGTATAAATATGGGGAGGCATTTTATTCTATAGAATATAGAAAACTACAGCTCTTTAAGCATATAACATTTTACATTGTGGATTTTATCTTTACTTTAGTTCTTACTTCATTCTATGGAAATTTTATGCACACTAAGTCTTCATTTATATTAAATTAAATTAATTTAATTATACGTATTACCTCTTGATCAAGAACATTTGCTAAAACTTCAACTAAAACAGCGGCAAAGTGAATTCCATCAGTGTCACACACTTCAAATAGTTGGTTGTAAGATATATAATGCACCATTTTACGAATCAAGGCTAGGGTGGCTTTTCTATTTAAAAAGAAAAAAACAAACAAACATAAGCATGACAGTCACACATGCTGTTGCCAGTAACATGTATGCAGGATCACAAGTCTCCATCAAGTGTCCCGAAAATTAGGATGGCCTTCTACACTCCCAAAAGCAAGCAAAAACCTCCAGGAAAATATCCCATCTTTAACATATGCATATAACTTTTTACTATTGTTTTATCAATTGTTTCAGGGAAGTCAGATCCAATGGGTATCAACATGCGCATCAAATTATGTTAAATGTGTTAAGAAAGCACATTAAAGCGACTTCTTCCAACTTGAGACCCTTGTCTTTGATACATGCCTGCATGCGTGTGATGTGCCCATATATGGACATGATGATGTCTGAGTACTTCCAAATATGGGCATATCACATGTAATTTGATAATGTGGATAAGGCTTATGTGTGTTCATGTCTTTCTATAGAATATAGATGATTTCTGCTTGCTCGCAGGAGCGTGGGACAACGTGCCGAGATTCCCGCCTAGTCGAGGACACTTGAGACCACAGGTAAATTACAAAGATATTTAGATTACGTTTGCGATGTTTATATTTTCGATAGATGGAATCACGAAAAAGTGATGACTTATACACATTTATATAGGACTACAATTTACTAACAATTGTCAGAACAAGAAAACTCAAATGGTTTGAACATATCCACAGAGTGAAAATCAGACAAAAATGGATGGAGATTGTGAAAGTTGCATCGGAAGTGCTACTACGACCCAAGGTTAAGTTTGGTTTCCATAGAATCGCTACACTGTCACTACAGTGTTTTTAGTGCCCGACACAAAAGTTTTGACCGACAAATCAGTATCACAGAAAACTGTCGGCGATAGCTGGGGCAGATGCAGACAGCGTGACTGCACCCCCTAAATTGTATTGTGAAAAATTTTTGTATTGTATTGTTGATATGGAAACCAGGCTTTATGGAACTGATAATGATGATCACAACTCTTATGCTTGCAGCATACAACGAATTAAAAATATTTATTTAAATTTTACAATAAAAAAAGGTCAAAAATGCATTTTTTTTTAAATGGAATTCAAATCATAAAGTAGTTTGTTGTTATTGTGTGGTTAATTTTAGGTCGGATTATTTCCTTTAGACATACTAGTTGATAATCCGATATAATAAAACCTTCCTGGTAATAATCCAACTGACTAATCCCTTCCTGGTAATAGCTAGATTGATTAATCCCCTCGTAATACTACACTGTAGTCGAAACAACTTTAAAGGAACCAATAAAATTCAAATATTCTTTTACAATGTGGTAAAGGTGTTTTGGTTACAGCAGTCTAAAAAAGGTACATAATTTTATATTTTTACTTCATTTTATTTCATTTAACCCAACAGCGTAAACGCCAATAAACAGGATGCATGACTATAATATAAAATCACTAGAAACATACATAAAATAGTTGATAACGGTACAATAAACATTCATGATTAAATTAAGTTACAACAATAATTACTATATATCGAATGAGCATTGTAATCACAATTCAAATGATTTATATACGATTCCAAGGCCTAATGTATGGTCGGATGACTAATTTAACTTGTGCTAAAACGAATTAAGAGGTTGGTGAAAAATATCAATTGAAGGTTCATTGTTTGTAATAGAATTATATAAAGATGAAGGTCTTCCGATCATTCAATTTTTAGTTACGTTAACTCTACATTTTGGAACAAAAAAAGTATTTCCTACGCATATTGGCACAGAGAAGAAAAGTATGAGAGAATAAAGGTAAACCATCTGCCTGTACTTTTTTAAAGAATTTAAATTACACACATTATCATTACCAATAAATTACACAAATCAATCATGATGTTGGTAGTCTATGAGTGAGATGCTTACCTGGATAAACCGACTGACAATTATAGTCCTCATTCCCTAAAAGCATGTGGCTTAATGCAGCCAATCCTTTAGGATAAAGGGGAGCCACAAAATGCAAACACTGTTGAATAGGGAATGAGGTTTATCCAGGCAAGTATTCACGAAATAGACCTGAGGAACTTATTTTTAATGCATTGGACTCGCTGCTCACGAGAAACACAAATTGAATTATAAATACCTGAAGAAAACTCTAAACCAGATCAAAGGAACACATTAATGCAAACAATGATACAAAAATTAACATATAAGATAAATTACCTTATAGAAGGCATCATGGTATGGTGAAAGGCCTGAGCGAATATGGGCAGCAATTTATTAAGATACACTGGGGCCATCTCAGGATCACCTTTGGGTCCTGATGGTGGTGGTGTTGAGGGTGCACTAACTATACATTCCCCCTTCTTGGAAACATCTTCCTTGGTAGTTGGGCTAGAGGTGGTGGTGGTTGGGGTAACTGGTACCATCCATTCACCTACATTATTTCACAAATAAAATTTTAAAAACATATAATAGTTTTCATATTCATAACCACAATGCGAGGTAAACTCATGCCAATTCGCCAATGAAAGAAAACACTCCTCAAAAATAATGGAACAGTCAGTTTACCAAATATAAGTATTCACAAAACAAACAAATACATTTCATTTATTCATTCATTTAATTCTTCTTTTTAACCTAAGTGGTTTATTTTATATAAATGTATAATAAATATTATAATCTAATAATGTTTGAAGGAGTTGTATCATGGACTCCCTTCTTATCCAAGTTACTGAGTTCTCCATAAACTGCACACTAACACTCATAAGGCCAAATAAAAATAATTATTAGTTTATCACCCTATCTAGACTGGAAAAGTGATGAGGGAGGGAGGCTTTTATTTTTATTTTTTTATTTTTCTAAAGCCAAGTCACCGTTGGGTTGTTTGCTGGTGCATTAAAATTCAGAGTAAAATACATGATTGAGATAATACAAACAATATCTACTATTTGTAAAAAAAAAATAAAAAAAATAAAAAATGTTATTTTATATATGTTTTTTTTTTAAATACAAATGGAAGACATGTGAAACTAATATTTTTTTTTATTGGGCCTAATCAAACTTTATATATAGAGCATTAGAAAGTCTTATGTCTATCTACTAATTTGCAAGGTGCTCGCTCTCAAATAAAAATAATATTTAAGGATAGTTACCTGGTGACTGAAGTACCTGGACAACACCTCTATGTCCTTCATCGTTTCTTTCACGTGCTTTGTCTAAAGGTGTCTTACCGTCCTCGTCCCGAAGGTCAGGATTAGCTCCATGACGAAGAAGTGTCTGCGAAAATTCACAAATTGTCAAACAAACAAAAAATTAATCAAGTACATTATAAGAAAATATGAATCAGTTTGCTCATTACCATTTGAATCGGAAAATCAATGAAATAGAACACTCACCTTGGCTACTTGAGGTCGCCCAAAACAGGCTGCATAATGTAGTGAAGATGAGCGCTGCCCTCTGTTGACATCTGCACCTCGTTCACACAAAAATTCCACCTGTAACAAGAAAATTATTAAAACAATTCAGGAGTGATGTTATGAAAAAAATAAAATTAGGATGTATATACAGACTGAGATGCACTTAGACAGAGATGGGCAATTCCATTATTTTCAGAGGTAAGTTTTACAATAGAAAAATGTGGCATTTATACATTTATCTAGCTAAGTAAAACAAATTTTCTTGAGCATTAGAATACCTGGGATAACTAAATATTTGTTCATTTCATTCAAAGAATTTTATATAACAAGCTCTCATAATCTTGAAAGTTCCGATGAGGGCAGTATAATAGAGGCAGTAGAGTATACTGGCCCTTACGGCCCCCCATACAAAAAACATCTATTAATTAATCTATTAAGTGTTTCTACAGTTCCTTATCGAGGCTAAAATAATAAACATAACGATAGATGATAATACCATTTCCTGAGTGCCAAATGCCGATGCCCAATTGAGAAGTGTCTGTCCAACATCATCCATGTAATTCACTTCAAAAGCTATTTCAAGAAAAACACAATATGATATATCATAAATATCTTATACAGTAAATAATAATAATGGATATATAATATCCATTATATATTAATGATAGACTATATATAACTGGTGGTATGTGTGCATTGAACCATGAAGTTTCTTTCTGACCTTTGGTCATTGATTCATCCCCAATCGCTACTCTCTGTGTGTTTCAGCTAGAGAGCTGACATACAAGTCACAATAGCATACCCTCTTTCATTTTCGATGTTTAAGTCAATATAGAGCAGAAAAGAGAAGGAGATTGTCTCCTGGTGTACAACCCATTCACCACCCGGAGGACCCCATTTAAAATAAGTCCTCAGAATTTCATTCGTTACCCTGTTTCCCAACATCACTAACTATATTAAAAATATGATAACAGATTGATTGATTTCTTACCTCCGGTGTCTACAGCATCGATCAAAGCGTCTGTATCCTTGCTTCTTATACATTCAATGAGTTGGCGATGAGATCGTTCACCCGAGCTATCAAGCCTCCTCAAACCAGTCATGCGCGACGACCCACCAATCGTGATACTGGTCTTAGGTAGTGCTTTACGGCCTTCAAATAATAAAACCATCAACAGGTCCACCAGACGCATCGTATCTAGGACACACCTGTAAAAACATTTTTAAAAAACACAAACGTTTAAATTATTATGTCTCAAAGAAATACAATAGGTTACATCGCAAAACATGCACAATCACAGAAAAATTATCACAAACAGGCAAAGACAGGATTCCTAAAAAGTGGACCAAATCACTATCTGGTAGGTCCTCATTGCACTGGAGATAATACTTTACAATAAACACATAATAATAACAATAATAATAATAATAATAACAATAATAATAAAAATAATAATAATTATTATTATTATTATTATTATTATTATTATTATTATTACCACTACCACCACCCTTATATTACTTTAATTTAAAATGATGACAATATTATTTTTAAAAATCATATGTATATAAAAAATATCAATAGAACTTATTTGGAATAATATGTTCTAAGATAGTTTAAAAAAAGATTAATATTTAAAACTTACAAATCCCTAGGCCTAACATCTTCTGGTGGTGCAAACAAATAAAGTTGTGAGTATCACATACTTATCACCACCTCATCACTTTCACCATCATAACCAATGATATTGAATAGACGGCAACAAAACAAGGTTAACAAACTATTAAAATACAAGTTACATACTGACAAAATGAAATATGCAGGTCTATTCATTGTACAATTATATGCTAATCCTCAACATGACAAATGTCGATACATTTAACAAATTCCCTAAAACAATAAATTCCATCATTCAATTCACTCTGTGTCTACACCATCACCAATGATGATATGTTTTACAAATTCCCTAAGATAATTAAATTCAACATCATTTAACAGAAAATCAATTGTAATTTGTTTTTCTGTAAAGACATGCAAATGAAATATACGTATAAATCAATAAATAAAATTGCCAAGACTCAATGTTTTTTCGTTTTTTTTTTTAAAGATTCACATAACACTCTGCGTAAATCTTAACACAATAAACATGGTGCAGTACCCGTACTACTTCACATAATGTCAATCTATTTATTCACCGTCTTTATGCCATTAGTCAATATGGTAGCGGAGAAAAAAATAAGCTAAAGGCATGCCTAGCCACTTATTACTTTGTCTTAAACATAGATATGCTAGAGACCATCGCTCAGTGTCAGCGAGAACATGAACGCAATTATTTAAAACTAAGCCTCGACACTGAAGTGTATCGATCAGTATGAGAACATGCCTAGGTGGCTGTTGACAAGCAGAATTCATGGTGCATACATTACTAGCCAACTCTTGAGTGCATTTCCTTCATTAATCATCTACATATATGTGCAAATAGTATAGCAATAAAGGGTCCTGCCTTTTGAGAGATCAGAGTTCAGTCTTGAATCTGGGGACTTCTTTGTTTCCTTATGCAAGGCACTTTATCCACAATCTCTCAACCCAGAAATAAAAGTGGGTCCCTTGATTTAAATACTATTGAATTAATATTGTATATTGTATTTTTCTCTGGGAGTTAAGGATGTACTTCATCCAGTGACAGTGGCAATTATTATGTAATGTACAGGAAGCATTATGAGATATATAAGATTGAACCACTATTAAGCAATGTATACTGCATACATATTATTATCATTATAAAATATAATTTTTTTTTATTATTCTCCTTGTTTTTCATTGTTTTGTTGTTTTTTTTTTCAGGTTATAGCAGTTTAGAGAATTCACTCTGGTGTCGGGCTCTTAGCCCATTATTCTTTCTCGACATGCTATTAACCTGTCTTTTTGTACTTCCTTATTTTGTCTTTAATAATTTCTGTATATGCCAAATTTATAATAAATAAATACATATATAAAAATATATAATAAAAATTTAACTTTTCGTTTTGTTGTGGAGAAAAGTTTCATACATTTTATTCAATGAACAATTTGTATTACCTATTAATAAGTTACTACTAATAATTATTATTAGTAACTATTATTATTAATTAGTAACTACTGCTAATAGTAATAAACATTTATTGTGATGTGAATGTTATTTGTAACCATTAAAATTAATAATCATAAACGTTACATGTCTATGTTGTGACACTGAGAGTGCATTTAAATCAATTATTATTATTATTATCACTATCATTTTTGAAAGGTCCACTGATCTCAGATAAGATAGTATAATACATATTACAAGTATCAAAATGCACGCCATCGTGTCCAGATTCAATATTTCAACATTAATTATGTCATCATCAGGAATAACTATCATTATTGTTTCTTTGAATCAGTATTTTACTATTTATTATAAATATTATTAGTAATCCATATTAAACTTAATATAAATATTTACTACATTATATTGATAAATATTATACTATTAATAAATATTTTTTAACTAAATAATAAATACTAATAACAGTTAAAAGCAAAAATAATAACAATTAAAAGATAATAACAACAATAAAAACAGAAATAATACATGTATATACTCAATGCCTTTTTGACATTTTAAAATTCCAGCCACTTTTCTAGAACCTGCACAATCAGTGAAAATCAATAAACAGGGTAATATTAAATAATTTAAATAAGTTTACAAAACACAAAAGCTATTTTCATGCACATACAGTATTTGACCAAGGTACCTGGGCATTGATATCCCAGTAAGATTATAGAGAAACAGACTAAGCTAAACCTCTGTGTTTATTATACATTAACGCTAACTGATTTATGTAATCTATCCTATCCTAGACATCTTGCTATAAATTACAGATTTAAATATTAAAAGTTTTTTTTTTTCAATTAAATTCTTCTCCAGAGAGCACATGAAAGAATAACACGTAAATTAATAAAAATACGTCATAGATTGATTTCATAAATTCTTTCATATCCGCCAGAATGTACACTCATCAATTATAGAACTAAACTAAATGATACTCCATAAAATAAGTCTCAGTGTGATGCATATGAATTAAGTTATTTTTAGATGCAGGATGTTTAAACCATCATTTCTGATATAGTGCTATTTCATATACTAGTTCAAAGCACTTTAATTATTAGGCCTACCCCTGGTTATTGGGTCCATAAACAGCAATGCATTACACAACCTCATCCAATCCCTGGTGCTAATTAATGTAGTTGAAAGCAATATTTAGGCCTACCTCTGATTATTAGGTATATAAATATCAATGCATTTTTTAATGCATTATGCAATCTCATCCACCCCCTGGAAAGTATTTCTAATCATGAAACCATTTCTGTCTCTATAGTGAAAAGTGAAATTTAGCATCCACTTAGGACTTACGAATGAACCTACAAATGAACCAGTTTGTTTCCTGGTTTTGAAAGAATCCACCATTATTTGGTGTAGTTCTGAATTGTTTTTGATATAGTTTGCAATAATGTTTGTATTTTGTATAGTGTTGTGTGATGTCATCAGACTGCCATTTACTGTATCTATTTTTGTATTATTTCCAAGCCAACAGCGATAAATCTCCATTTACAGGGTGGACATAAAATATAAAGAACTCTAAAAACACAAAAATACATGTAAATTTCACTCTATAAATAAAATAATAAAATAGAGCTAAATCTAGCACTCAACAAATCATTCTTAAAAAAAAAAACCTTACATTCTTATTGATACTGAGTGGAGAAACACACAATAATAAGACAAACATCCTCAGCACAAGGACAAAAGCAAGTCACAAGATTCTGACTTTCGAAACTGATGACTTCTTCATTGTAACCTAGGAATAGCTAGTAATGTCAATTGTATGGCAAGCCAGTTTATCATTTACTGAGAATTAGAACCTATTGTACTTAAGTAAAATGTAATTTGATTTAAGTAAAATACAATTACACTAAATTAGAACCTATTGTACCTAAGTAAAATGCAATTTTACTTGAGTAAAATACAATTATTTATTTATTTTATTTACTATAAATTCGGCATGTTATACAGTATACAAAAAACACAAACATGAAATATAATCAATTGTTCTGAAGTAAAATGAATTTCACTGAAGCCAAATACAAATACATTTAAGTTAAATCATAAGTTAAAATATCATTAAGTACAATAAAGAGGAAAATAATAAAAGGGTTTGCCATAAACAATGCTGTAGCCAGCTATTGGGACAGTTGGGACAGTCCCACACAATTTTTCTAATGGGTCCACAAATAATGGGTCAACATTTTAAAAAATGGGTCCAATGTATGCAATTTTATGCATAAAATAAGTCCACTTTTTGAAAAATGGGTCCAAATTTCTAATATTTAGCCTAAAATGGGTTGGAAGTTTAGGAAAATGGGTCCAGATTTTTCATATTTTTGCATAAAATGGGTTAACTTTTAAGAAAATGGGTCCACATTATTTGAATTTACACATAAAGTTGGTCCACCCTGATATTGTCCCGAACCGTTTGAAAATCCCAGCTACGGCATTGGCCATAAGGATACTTCCTGCTTAATGATGATGTAATTTATTACCTTTCATCTCCCTGCAGGGCCTTCTCAATTGCATTTGGTAGCTCTGAACGCAACAGATCCTGCATAAACAAAAATGATGAGAATAGATAAATATACCTTATATCAATATTTAATATGAATTTTTATCAAATTCACAAAAGTACTCCATTGTAGCTAAACTATTACTACATAATATTTTGTTACAAGAAATCATCAAATCATCATCATTCAAAAGTAAAACAGAAAGTATCCTCCCATACATTTATGTGGCAAATGCCCACAGTATATATGGGTGTGATATGACATCATATGCATAATGGCAAATCACATACATTCAGAAAGCCTGATAGCATGGACATGGGTGAGGCAAGTACACATGATGGCGCAACTCCACGGAAATTTCCTCTGGGTCAGATCGCAGTGAATCAGCTCAAACCACATCATTACAAAGCTTCTGTGGCCTACAGTACTTATCCAGAAGAGGACTTGGGAAGAATGGAAGAAGGGAAATGAGGAAGGAGCTGGGAAATGGGAGAAGAGAAAAGGGGAATTGGGGAATGCACGCTCTACAGGTTTTGCCACTGCAGGCTTATATTTATTTACATAAAGATACAAAAACCAATATTTCATAACAGCATCTGAACATGAACCATACCATTATTGGATACACGTCTCTATAGTTATATCATATCTAGGCCGATATAATATTGATTCCCCTTGTGTAAGAAATTCTAGATCTGCCCCTGCCCTCTCACAACTACCACTGAAAACTGTAATGTATTTTATTATGTATATATGAATGGTCCTTGTGGAAATTAACGAGATGATTTAGATTAGGCCCCCAGGGACCCATTTTAAATATAGAACTATAAGGCTACATTACCATGTATGAGTATTTTATATATTGAGTATTGAGGTATAAAAAAAACAATAAATCAAGTTTCCAAATACTGTTCTTTTTCATTAAAAAAAGTGCTATATGCTCACAGGATCACCAGCTTAACTTCTCATCAAAAGAATGTGTTATTTAGAGTGAAGTATCTCACACAAGGACACACACGAGAATAGAAATGACAGGTTTAGAACTTGCTCTAGATAACCACTAGACCAATACACATTCAATTACAATCATCCATAGTTCTATAACAATAAAAATTGCAGCAGGAATATTTGAAAAGTAATTAAAAAAGCAATGATAAATATAATTAACATTACTTTACTAATAACTATATTTATTCCTGGAAGGGAGGGACGAAGGGTTTGCTATTTCAAATAGTAAATATATACTGTACAGTAGCAATGAGCGGGATCTTATTGTTACAGTAGCTTGTTGATAATGATGCACTTCATAGAATGTCAACAACAGTCTTAACTGACTCTTCATACCCAATATCTCAAATTCCAATTTAATTCATTCTTTACCTTTGGAATTTAAACCAAATTCAACAATTAATTTGAGTTGTCAGAAATCAATGGAGCAATTCAATGGCTAATATTATGTTCAAACCCAATTTAATTCAAATTCAAATTCAAATTTAAAAAAAGCATCAATTTAGATACATAAAATAATAGACAAAGCAATAAGATACAACCAAGGGATGGGGTGGGATAGACCAGGCTAGCCTATCTATCTACTCTTCCTCCCTTCTCCACCCCTTCCTGTCTAGACATGGGCCTAAGATTGTTTTGTTTTAAGGTGAACAGGAAAATAAGAGATCAGAATACAGATCCAAGCTGTGACTATATAACTTAATTCACTGTACATCATAGAGCAAGTGCAATCTGCTATCAGTCTGTACTACTTAGTGCCGGTGTCGTTGGGATTCTCCACACCCCCCCCCCCCACCCCCAAGTGAATTGAGCCTTCATCCACATGGTATCATTTCATAGTGAATTTATTGCTATAAGGCCAAACTCCCTCATCCCCCATGATCTAAATGTAGGGATTTAAGCCCTGGTGAGAGAACCACATTTCCTGCCGCCAGGGACTCACATTCATTAGGGATTTAGGATCAGGAGGGCTAAATTTGCGGGTTAGGGGAGGGGACTAAAATCCCTACAGTACGACATAGCATCCATAGGTGTTGTTCACAATTTTCAGCTAAAATCAACATTCTTTATGTACACTTCAAAGGAAAGGAGGGGGCACCAAAAAAATGAAAATGTTGATAATTGTGAAAGACTCCATAATGCAAATTTATGTTCAAATATGAAAAGTGATGTTTGCTTTTAACCAGTTTTAAATATTGTCTGGCTCAATAAAAACCTTTAGTAAAGTTTTAAAGATACATACATTACTTTCAAGGACAAAATAACAATGGACTATAAATAATCTACTGTACTAGTTATTTATAAAGTTCAAATGTGGTTTTGAGGTTCACAGGAAGGACAGCATTTCTGTAGAGTAGGTGTGCTATGTCAAAAAAACGCTCAGGACCACAGAAGTTTAAGCCTCGTTTTCTTAAAATCACTACACTGTCGCTACAGTGTTTCAGTGCAATCGCTGAACTGCATAGCAGTCCCTGATGCTATTGAGAAGGTTCCCCGATTTAACCGACCAATCAGCATCACTGAAAGCTGCTAACTATAATGTGTAGATTGTATGGAAACTAGATTTGCAATTAGAATCATTAATGTCTTAATCTATGGATATTTTAAGGAAATGAAGCACAAATTCCTTTTGAATAATTCATCCATAACAGATGATATTTAGCAGTGACAAAAAAAATTACTTAAATGCCAAAAGTCAACATATCTGAAAATCTACTGATTTGACCTTTCCTTACAGTGTTGACCTTCTTTTAATGTAGCCTAACAATATGCATTATTACATTCTGTTTTTTTCAACAAAAAATAAACAAGTACATTAAAAAAAAATTATTATTGACATAAGTCCATAGTTTTAATTTTAAATTTATACCTGACATGGTTATGCCCGCCCTTATTTGACTATGTTAATGTTCAGTTACTCGGTTGTTTATTTCATTATAATTTATATTTTTCATTGTCCAAATATCAATTTGCACTATACAGTAATAGTAATTGTTTAACATTGATTTAGTATACATCTCCCCACCTCCACGATTTCTGCATGGAAATTTTGTAATAATGCAGTGTATGGTGCCCTCTTGCAAAAGTGATTAACTTTTCAACTTTGACCGCTTTGACACTGGGTATACCGAGCGACTTTTACCTTTACGTGTAACAATTAAAGGCGTCGATTTACAATGCGCTCTCTTTAAAACAATAAGAATCAAAAACGTACTTGGTGACAAACTTTGGCGTGATGTGAACACCCTCCATGGCAACAACTAGGGTGCCCTCTATAAAAAGTCTGAAAGTGATTACTTTTCTACCTAATCGACGCTTCTATTATTTGTTACGCTAAATCGCAGAGAGCACTAGCTTGTTTTTATAAGATCTTTGTTATCATTACCCTAGACATTGGATTAAACGCTTATTCATAATGTTGCAGCAGCTACATCAGCGCATTTTGACATTTAACCCTAGCAGGTACCCACTTATAATCCTGGGCTGAGAGAACAAATGCAGATAAAGTGCCTTGCTCAAGGACACAGGTGAAATGCACAGCGAGAGATTGATACCCTGACCTCAAGGTTGGAAAATCAAACCGTTCTCGCTGCCCCAAACCACTTCCATTAATTGAATCAATTATTTGTTAAATTTTCTGTAATTGTTTTGTATTCACTTGTTATTGGCTGAATAAAAAAAAGAATGAATATTAAATGAAATATACTTACATGAGTAACACCAGGGGAACCCCTGCATAATGTAGACAACAGACTTATAACTGTAGATATGTTATGATTACTTTTTGAGTCCGGAGTACTTCCAGCAGGAGTTGAGGGCGTGCTACCTTTGGCAACTAGGGTCTGTGACTTGGGGATACCACAGTTGGACAAACGCTCTAGAAGTTCCTTTGTGAGACCGTGCTTTGCTAAGGGTGCTGGATCAATTCCACGCCGAGTGAACCGGTCAGCTAGAGACGCAAAGCAGCGTAATGCGCCATCTGAAACCTGCAAGTTAATAACAATTATAATATCTAATTATATAGATTAACTTTGATTTAGTGGTTGGCACAGGGTTATGGTTGAGGCTCGCAACATTGAGCCTTTTTGGTGAGTAGTAAAATATGTGAATACAGCAAACTTTGTACAGTAATCTGTTTTTCTGCAGATTTTGCTTAACTTTTCAGTGATTTTGGAATATATTGCAGATTTTCATATACTACAATACGTGTTGAATAAAGTTTTTGTGTATCTCCCTATTCATGTGTATTACCACCTTTGTGAATGTTTATCTGGTGGTAAAAGTGATGCTATAAATAGGAAATCCATTGATAAGTTAATTTTATTCATGTGATTAAAGCCTAACACTTGTACAATTTTTTTTTTTTTTATGATAGGGTGAGCCACAGTTCTATTTCTCTGCAAATACCAAAAAAAAAAAATACTATACTGAGAAATAATAAAAATAAAAGAAAAAGTGACGTAGAATTTAGTGCTACTGATAGTAAGTGTTATCTATCTAAAGTTGTAGTTTATCAATGACTATGAGAAGTAATATCTAAGTTTATTTCATTTTTAAAGGTTATGAGATCAAGATCGTTTCATTGAATTGCCAGATCAACTGTTTTCTGAACTACAACCAAGATAAATCATTGGTCAGAAACAAAAAGACTATGACTCATGAGCACTTAATGTAGTAGTAAGCCAGCATTCTGAAAAAAAAACTTCACAATGGCACTCTTTATTAGTGACAAATGTTTGTTTACTATGTTTACTATATTGTGATATATTATTATTATTTAGTTATAAGAAGGAAGGGAAAATAATAATAATATGGTAACACATGATACTGGATAAATGATAAAGTTTGACTAGAAAAATACATTTCTAGAAACCACTCGATTGCATAATTAAGGGAAACTATGATGATCATTTAAACCTTGTTTTGTTTTGCATTTAAAGTACTGAATTAAACACTGAGCAGTAGATTCTGGTTGCAGCAAATTCAAGATTGGTTGAAGCCACAGGCACTGGGTCCATGTACACTTCAAGAATGGTGCCTTTCCTTGAATAAACACCAAATGAGTGATGTCATCATGATAAGAGATTTTGGACAATACTATTATCATCCACTCAAGCATTAGTAACAGGAAGTTTGATTAGGAAGCAAAAAAAAAAAAAAAAAAAAAAAAAAAATTACAAATATTGTGTTGTGTATTCATTCACTATAAATGAAACCGGGAATTCCCTAATAATAGTAGTTGTAAAGGATATTTACTTAGAAATGCTCATTTTCAAAAGTTGTTGTTTCAGACAAGAAATACCATGTGACACAAGTTCATGAAATACTTAATAGATACAGTAACATTCCCCAATTACCTACCCCTCCGTCTAAACAGATTTCGTAAGTCCGTAATCCAGAGAGTTTGATTTTTATTGGGGTAAGGGTAGGCCTAGGCTACTGTACATACAGCAGTCCATGGCTAGGCAGGCCTACACCTTTTGTCACAAAACATGACTTGGATTTTACTGTTTTCTGCAACACAAAATACTTTGTAGTCCAAGTTAAAATTACCTTTACTCACTCACTGTGAATTATTCATTTTAAGTGATTCCAGAATGAAAACATGACCATTAATAGCAAAGACGAGTGTTATTATTCTCTTCATAATGACTGCAAATCCATTCGAACAGTGCACGCAATGAACAAAATATGAGATTCTCTATTCCTAAAATTACCAGTAGCTGCCTGAACAAGCATGCACAGCTCTAAATGGAATTTCTTGGCAGAAAACGATTGATATTTCTTGCTTTATAAGTGTTGTTGTGGTTAAAAAAGATGGTTCTCAGTTTGTAAAATCGTGAGTTCGTAATTGGAAAGTTCGTAATTGGGAAATGTTACTGTACTACTGTAAAAAATAACTGAACATTATTACAATGACAGCGTTATGTGCATACATAATACTACATTATTTGTGAGTATTATTATGCGTAATAAAAAAAACAAAAAACTAAGTAGTAGTTATTTTAAGTTTGATATTGCATTTTTCTATTCTATGCAGATACTCATCAACGCCTGTTCAGCATCTGATCTGGACGAGGGCAGATGCTGTGAGATGGACCAGTACACCGGGTAACCCCCCACTTGTCTAGAAAGATGTACTGGGTTCTTTAGAGCGCAAATGAGCCAGTTGTGTTCACTGGGCCTACGGTTTATTGTCCTTATCCAAGAAGACTTGCTCCACCTCCTGAGCTATAGGCGAGCGTGTCGTTCTAACTAGTGCAAATATTAGGGCTGTAGGTTGCGGCGCCACCTGCCCTAACCGCTCGGCCATTCAACTCACAAGAAGAAGTAAGTACTATGTGCAATGAATTTTCTCAACATAACTTCACAAAGGCTCTGTACACACTACATATTTATGTCACAAATAAATGCGATACGCCCATATTTGGGTCTAAAGCTCTGTCCACACTATCATATTTTCTTTGACGAAAAACTGTTGTATGCCCATATATAGTTATGATGTGCCTATATATGGTCATGATGTGATGTTATCATGACCATATTTAGGCATGTCGCATGTTTTTGTCAAATAAAATTTGATAGTCTGGACAGGGCTTAATATGATGACGTCATCATATCCATAAACTGATCACACAAATTTGTCAGAGTGTGGACAGGACTTAATACAAAATATATTATTGAAAGTTACTTACATGTCCATCCTCGTGGTTTAGGAGCGTTGAGAGGGACTGAACGCACGTTTCCAAAGAAGTGTCGCTCGGTTCCATCTTTCCACACAGCCGAGATACAACCGACATGGCGGAATGTAGTGTATCCTTGTGGATCTGACTACCATTATCCCGGATAAAAGACAGCACACAGTTCAAACCTCCAGCCTCAAAGACAGAACCAGATTCACGGGTACACATCAGTTCCAAAACCTTTAAAAAAATTTATATATTTAATATAAGAGAATAAATAAACTCATTATAGTAAAACCTCAAATAGAAGCCCTGGGCTTCCTTTCATGTAGGGGGGGGGGGATCTTTGGATGGGCTTCTTTGCGAGATGGGCTTCTTTTCAAGGCTACTTTTGTAAAGTAAAGAAGGGGAGCTTCTTTTTAAAATGAATACTGTAAATTTTTGGGAATTTACTACTACAGTATAAAACAATAAATAGGGTCACTGTAACATCAGTGTGTATGATGAAGAGCATTATAACAGCATTAAATCACCTAAACTACTGTGTCAACCAAGCTTGTGTTTAATTTATTTTGTTTCTTTGAAATTCATGTACTGTACTATCTCAAAAAAAGCATAGGTGGCAAAGACAAGCCAAACCAGTCACTCATCACAAATCGTGTTTCAGAGAAAATGGCCAAAACATGCTGGAATGTCAAATTTTAAAAAATCTATTTTATTGCACTAAACTAACCTTTATATATCTACACATCATTCTATGCTGTCATCTTCCCCATTTTCAATGTAACGCTTTTTAAGGATTTAAAGATAGTTTCTGCATGAGGAATGCCTGAAATCATAATCTATGAAGGCTGATTTCTCATATATTGTTCTTTAAACAGCTGTGTGGTTAAACGCTTGTAACTTCATAAGGAAATGTCCGA
>NW_022705543.1:948703-958599 GCF_011630105.1 Anneissia japonica
CGTGGGGGGGGGGGGGGATCTTTGGATGGGCTTCTTTGCGAGATGGGCTTCTTTTCAAGGCTACTTTTGTAAAGTAAAGAAGGGGAGCTTCTTTTTAAAATGAATACTGTAAATTTTTGGGAATTTACTACTACAGTATAAAACAATAAATAGGGTCACTGTAACATCAGTGTGTATGATGAAGAGCATTATAACAGCATTAAATCACCTAAACTACTGTGTCAACCAAGCTTGTGTTTAATTTATTTTGTTTCTTTGAAATTCATGTACTGTACTATCTCAAAAAAGCATATGTGGCAAAGACAAGCCAAACCAGTCACTCGTCGCAAATCGTGTTTCAGAGAAAATAGCCAAAACATGCTGGAATGTCAAATTTTAAAAAATCTATTTTATTGCACTAAACTAACCTTTATATATCTACACATCATTCTATGCTGTCATCTTCCCCATTTTCAATGTTAAAACAATGCTTTTTAAGGATTCAAAGATAGTTTCTGCATGAGGAATGCCTGAAATCATAATCTTTGAAGGCTGATTTCTCATATATTGTTCTTTAAACAGCTGTGTGGTTAAACGCTTGTAACTTCATAAGGAAATGTCCGATTTGAATGATTTTTTTACCATTTTATAGCTATTATATTACTCTCTCTTAACACTGTATTAATAACTCAAAATCGATTTTTTGCGACGAGTGACTGGTTTGGCTTGTCTTTGCCACATATGCTATCTGGAAAAGGAGCTCATTGGCTTCTTTTCGAGGCTACTTTTTCAAACCAAAGATAGTCTTCAATTCGAGATGGGCTTCTTTTCAAGATTAAGCCCATTGGGCATCCATTTAATATTTTAGGGTATTTCTACTCGATGCTAAGGCTGTGTCCTGTGAGGAACCTCTGTTTTTAATATTAAATTAAAACAAAAAAGAAATTTATTAATCTCTCTCTGTAAGCACTATTAGTATCAAACCGTATGTGACAAGTTTGTGTGATGTAATATTACACCCAAATATGGACAACACATTTGTCACATTAAATCAGATAGCCTGGACAGAACTGAAAATATTATTATTATTTCAAGGTCTAATTGATTTTAATTCAATCTATAGTAGCAATATAAACTTTTAAACAATGGATATAAAAAACACCATGTTTATTTCTAAATTCTGTTTTTTGTATCTTTCTCTAGGTTATGGGAACAATTACCACCTGTAATTCAAAATTCTTCATCAATCTTATCTTTTAAATCTGCTCTAAGTAAGTACTACATTTCATTATATTATAGTTGTACTTTAATTGTATTTTCTTTGTAATTTTTGGTCTCCTGCTTTTATTTTTGTTTTTGTTTAATTAAAAATCTTGATTGGTATACAGTTCTTTTATTTATAAGGTGGAGTGAGTGCAGTATCTGTTTGGGCTTGTGCCTATTCTCGCTACAGGCTACTGTATAACTGTTCTTGATGATTGCCAAATAAATATTATTATAACACATACTGATAAATTGAAAAGAAAAATTGAACTAAAATATAACTATAAAATTAGAAAGTACAGAATTATATTAGAACTAAAGAAAGACACAGGATTTCCTTCTCAAAAGATATCTTTAAAATGATTGTTTATAATATTAATTACTATCAACAATATATTACTACCATAAACAAACCTAATTAATAGAAATACTAATAATAAGAAATGTTATCATTGTTTATATATTCTTCTTTTGTTATTCAATTTTTATGAACTTTCACTTGAATATGAAATGTGTATCTTCATGATATTTTAGGTAGCAAAACAGATGAATTAATTAATTTAAATTATATTCATTAAAACACATCTTGCACCACAGAGCTGAATTACATGAGTGTATCACAGTAAAAATTAAAACATGGAATATAAAAAATATAAAACTGTTTAAAGTGAACAAATACAAACAACTATTTTTTAACAAAATTTACTGTAGACTGCACAGGGTTTAATTTGTTCAAATTTTGAGTTGTTATAGAATTAATTTTTAAATAATAACATGTCTTAAGCATTGTTAAGGGGAAACATAATGTGACAACAGGTCAAATAATAAGTTAGGTCTTATTCCCTTTAAATTTTATAAAAATAAACTTTAAATCAGGAAACACATTTCTGTTTAAAACAATGAAATAATAAAAAGCTTCAAACAAAGATATCCCCGCTGTTGTGGGACACTTTCCTTTATCCCCACTGCAAACAAATTTAGCTGGTGTGTCTTTGTTCATAGGTTTTGTTTAATTTAAATACCCTTCCTGTTACATAGTAGTTTTCCTTGTTAAACATTCCTCATTTGTTATACAATAACTCCATGGTTCTACATTACAGCATGGAGGTATGTAGCTAGTGATCTGGAACTCAAGACTAAAGGTAGATGGAAACAAGGGTATTGTAATCATATCCTGAACTGTAAGTTTTATTGGCATGACAATCAGCTGTTTCTTTGTATTCAGCCTACACCAATGTGTAAAGCAAACACCAATTAAGGGTCGTCTGGGAAAATGTTACAAAGTTTGCTTCCTGTTTCCTGTTTACGCTTCAAACAAAAACATTTAGACTCACATGAAGGATTATTAAAAGATCTAAAACCAATTTTTTTTTTTTTGACAAAATTGTTTATTTTAAATATTTTATATAGAATTTTATCAGTGGAAGATCAAAGGAATGATGTAGTAAGGCCCAATAAAAAAATTATTAGTTTATCACCCTCGCGCGCATTTATTTTATGGTACTGGAAAAAAAAAAAATTTTGAAATTTTTTTAAATTTATTTTTTTCATTTATTTTATTAAATAGTTAGTAGATATTGTTTGCATTATCTAAATCATGTTTTACTTTAAATATCTATGCATCAGCAAACAACCCAAGGGTGATCTTTGGCTAATAAGCAAAATTAAAAATTAAAAAAAAAAAAACCTCCCTCCCTCATCACTTTTCCTGCCCAGATAGGGTGATAAACTAATAATATTTTTTATAGGGCCTAAACGCTCATCGAGGCAGTAACATTCCAGTTAAGCTACTGTCAATCCAGATTATCAAATTTTCCAGATTAAAAAATTGATGATGTGCCTAAAACGGTGATGATGTGATGTCGTCATGACCATATTTAGGCATGTCACATGTTTTTGTCAAATAAAATTTTATATTCTGGACAGAACTTTATAAACTAAATTTTTGGACAAAACTGTGATTTTTATATCATTTTGAAAGATCAAGAAAATGGTCAAATAAATGCTTATCCAGGCAGTAACATCGTGGTTCCGCCCCTGTTAAACTATTTTTAATTTGTTTACATTTTATATACTTATAAATCTATTATTATTTGTTTATAAATATTTTAAGGTAATATCATGTAGAATATAGTCTATTCATCTGGTTATATTTTCCAAGTTTTTACACAAGAACTTATTGATTTGTTATATTGTTAACACTCTGCCGGCCAAACACGGATATCTCTGTGTTTGGTAATGCAACGCTTGACTGCCTAACACTGTGTTTGGTAGCGCAACGCCTGACCGCCTAAAACAGAGATCTCCGTGTTTCAGGCTTTTTTACTGAATCCGATAGATGGGGTAATTACTGACATGTACTAACAATTTGAACACTATATTCAGTCTGGACCGTAAGTATTTCACTATTTGTTTGTTTACATCGAGCGTAGCGGTATTGACATACTTTCACTAAAAATCGCGATTATCTTAGCTTCGTTGTTCAGAATTGCGTAAATCTCCAAAAGCGAGTCATTTCATTTTACTGTTACGGATCACAGATTGTGATTATAATAAAGTGTTTGGTACCATTGTAAAGCTAAGATGTTTGTAGTTCTTTATATTCATTACATGTCAATCTGATCATATACGTACTCTCAATGAGATTTGGAAGAGTTTCAATTCGCTAAAATGTCTGCCGGTGGCTGATACAATTTTTTTTCAAACCCTGGCTGTCAGAGTGGTAAGATATACATTTGAAAATATTTTATATTAATAAACTTGGAATTGACACTTTATAAATCTCTGTTACAGTAATCTATTAAATGAATATTTACTTTTTCAGTACTTTTTTAATTAAAAACATGAAATTACACATTTAGCCGTGTATGTACAGCCTGTCAGCAATTCAAAAGCAACTGTATGTACTGTTGTATGTTGTTTTTGAGTCATATATGAAGGTCAGAGATGACCTTCATATATCCCACTCTCAATTACCATATTTAGCTAATGATAAAAATGTGCATTACAATCTAAAAATAAAATATTCTTACACTGTACAGTACATTTATTCTAATTATTTGAATATATATTCATTCTCCTGCTAAGGCAAATTTATCATCACGATCATCTTCATTTTGTATAATAAAAATTCATTACTATCAATACAATGTTTATCTTTGTCCATCATATCAATCATTTTCATATATACTGAACAATTTTCTATTAGGAAATATTTTGATTATATAATATTTATCATAATTATTTAATTTAATATTCATTCACATAAGGCATATTTATCATCCTGATTATCTTCATTATATTTTTTCTAAAAATACATCATTGTCAATACAATGCTTATCTTTGTCCATCATATCAACCATCTTAATTTATATTTAACATTTTCTATAATTGAGAACACATATATCATTTACTTTCTATATCACAGATTAAACATGAACACTTCTCAGAAAGCTGCTACAGTAGTGGCGCATCAACAGATATAATTTTAATAAAATTATAATTTTGTAAATTGAATTAAATTCATTCAACATTAAATATGAACTGTAATATAAAATCCAAATGGTGTACAGTAGTTGATAGCAATGAGTGCATGTATACTCAACATAAATACTGAGTATTTATACATAAAAAAATAAAAAAATAATATCCTACCGCATTAATGATGACAATGATCATGATGATAATGAAAGTTATCAATGATTATGACGATGATTTAGGATTGTGTTGATGATGATAATCCTTTAAAGATAATGACCAATGATGAATATTATCAAATCGACAACGACGGCGGCACCGCGGATAATATTTATCGTGACGGTGAAGATGTTGATGGTAACAGTGATGTTGATGATAATTACGATGATGGTGATGATAGAATACGGTGACCTGATGCTAAAGATGATGAAGAAGATGATGATGATTATGATAACAATGATGACAACAACGATCATAAGTTTTGGTTGATGATGATAATGTATGATGATGTTGAATTGAAGATGTTGACGACAATAGTGACCTTAAAACGTCAGCATGACAACTGTAGCACTTATTTATTCACATGTGAATTAACGCAAGCTTATTACACTAAAGCAAGCATAATCCAACCATTAAAGACATCTCCCCTCTCCTGTATTACTGAAGAGATTGATAAACAATAGGCTAAGCCATAAGCCAATCATAAAGATTCATCTTATGATTTTGTGATTCTAAAGAACGCAACACGACGCACGTGCAATGGATCGTTTTTAATGACAATCCATTCAGATGACCACCGATAATCAGTAGACGGCCTCGCGTGGTCTAGCGCTCACAGCGAGTGGAGTGGGATTTGTTGTGCGATGGTTGTATGAAGCTGTGAGTGCCAGGCTTAAAGGAACACAACTGTCAAGTATGTTACTATATGGTCCATGGTGTGATTGTCAAACCAGGAGACTGTATGATAGCCTTTAGTGTCCTTGAATTCATTGAACAATGAATTATAGAATTCATCATCGTATTGTTCATATGTTATCGTTGATAGCAATAATAAATAATTCAAAAAATCAAATACTGTACAGTAAAACGTCCATTTTACGTACCCCTCTTGCTACCAAGGGGTGCTCTTAAATTGGAAAATTTGTAAAGTACAGTAGATCGGGTGTCAGCTTCCAATACCTAGGCTTAGCTATCCTCTGCCACTGAGCGCCAATAGGCTGACGGTAGCCAGGCAAGCACGAACCGAGAGTGCAGCAGTGTGATAAAAACCAAATTATTTTAATCGCTGGTATTATACCAATTAACAAAATATTATTTTAACTCTTATTCAAACATCTGTATGTTGTTTTATGGCCCTTTCTGTCATGTTCTTTCTAGCTGTTAGCATATCTAGCTTGGAGGGGGGGAGGTGGTAGGGAGCGTGGCCAGGCCGGCCTGCACCCCTAAATCCGCCCCTGTTAATGACAACACTGACTGTAGAGCAGCAGTTCTCAAACTATGCGACCCAAAATTTGGTCTCCAAATAAATTAGAGGGTTGTGAGATATTTAGGATTTTTAAAAAATTGAATTCAACATCAATCATGCTCAAATTTGCTGTGGCAAAGATAGCGCATTCTAAGTATAATTTAAACATTGTACTTCAATTTTGTCGACATTGTTTTTTAACATCCTAGGAAGGGGGTTACAGCAAATTGTCTGGACATTTGTTTGGGTTGTCAGCAGCAAGGTCTCCTCATAAAATGAGTCATATATTTTTTAAACAAGCACCCCCATTAATCTTCAATGTTTATGCTCCCATTTAACCTTCGCACACCCATCACCCTCATACATGCTAATACTCCTAAATATGCCACTATTTTTTAGGAAAAAAAATTCATAGTCATCTGTATCAAATAAATAATAGTACATACCTTGATACATTGCTCAGATAGATCCCGACTAGTCCTAGACGAGAGCTCAGCAACAACCAAGCGATTACAGATGGCTTTGACAGCGCCATCCACCGCAATGATTCGTCGTGTGCACTCAGCCGAAACATCTAGGTAGTAGGTGATAGCACGGGCTGTAACTTCAAGTACATTATCGGGTGCTTGTTCATCCAAAAAGATTTTGCACAAAGCCGGAAGAAATGTTCGTGGGGGACAACTGTTTGAAGAAAAAAGAAAATTTCGTACTAATTGCTGCCAGGGTTTATTACGACACTTTTCTGCCATAACAGACATGGAAAGACAAAATTTCTTTGATCGAACAACAATAAGCACTCATTAAAAAATCCGCTGGATATCAGTTTTACATTGTCCAAGTCAACAGGTACAATGGGCGAACATCTCTGCTTCTGATCTTAAAAAAAACCAGACCTCTGCAGGGCCGTTGTTCCTACAGTATGCAGTCATTTTGGTAAAATATCATTCTATGGCCATCCCACTGCAAAACAACGTAACTGTTATATTGTTCATAAGTTACGTTGATTTGCCTTGGAAAGGCCGCCTATATGTAATGATGTAGAAGTAAGGAAACAAACGAAACAGGTCCAGGACTTTTCTTTAAAGAGCTCAAAATATATATTTTTTAAATTATGAATTCAGGTAGAAATGTTAAGGAATTGTTAATGTCAGCTAATCTAAAGCAATACTCATTGCGTTTTTGGTACATACTGACTTACATTACACCCAAATACTTTTTTTGTGTCACATAAAATTTGATAGTGTGTATGCAAAACTTAAATAGTGTTCACAGACCAAGTACTGTAATATTACAATTGAATTACTATACATAGCATTTTATATCAAGTTGCAAGTTTAATGTGGTAGTCCCACATGTGATATCTGAAGGTGGGTCTGCATACATTCTCATTTAAAATCCTGAGTTCATTGTCTCAGTGGTCGACTACAAAGTAGCGCACATACCTCATTTACATATAGATGTGCACAACGACCTTTTAAAATATTAGCTGAAGGAATCATGTTAAGATTTTCTAATGCTTACATCACAAGTATCTCAGTTATACTCTGAGCACTTACTACTGTACCATGCACAGACAATGGAATTTAAGAGTAAATACATTTTATACAGTAGAAACCTAATTTGTAACATGTTATTACACAAATCAAAATGGCCAGGTATATAGTTGGACTAACTATTTTAATAAAATAAGGTCTTTAGTAGTAGCATGGACATTTGTTAAGACTGCTACAATAGTACAAGTAGAGGAAAAGAAGTACTGTAAGTTTACATTAACACTCATATTAACACTGACATCTCCGTGTGTGGTAACGCAACGCTTGAACACCAAACACGGAGATCTCAATGTTTTCAGGTTTTTTTTATTTACGGAATCCGACAGATACTGTACTGTAGGGTAATTACCAACATGTACTAACAATTTGAACACTATATTCAGACTGGACCGTAAGTGTTTCACTATTTCAAATATGACCTATTCTAAGTGACCTCAAATTGCACGGAGATACTGATATAAAGAGTATGCGAAGATGGTTATAGCCAAGTTTGATCAGAGAAGAACTAATTTAAACTAACCAAGTAATTAGGAAGGTCTTCTTTTACTGAAACCTAATATAACAATTGGCACTGCATGAAAACGTCATGACACCTAAAGAAGCCAACAATGCAAGAAAATGGAGAGCTTCATGACAGAAGACAAAGATATTAAATGATGAATGACGGAATGATCAAAACTCTCTATCACATGATCACCAGGGACTGTCACAAAAACACTAGTGGCTTCATTTTATTAATGGCAGAAAAAATCTGTACGACATAGTTTAATGAATACAAGAAATTACGAACCAGATTATTATGTTACAATGTTATGTCGAATTGAAATAGCTGGTTTTATTTCGATACTACTGTAATTTAGCAAGGCACATCTAGTAGGTATGGTAGAGTGTTTAAATGTACTGTAGAGATTACTGTATCTCAAGTTAAAACATCATTGTGCTGAGGGGTACAGTATGTTAGTGAACTGTATAGAGGACCAAATTCCAGCAAAAGGGGTTGAGTGAATCGAAGAATCCAGGTCAACTTCATAATCTTTATTATGAAAATGCTCTAAGTTTATTTTAATCAATTTTAAATATTTATATGCGAGACTAGGTGAGTGGGAAACACTGACGTTGTGTTACAGAGATTAGTGTTTCCTGCCTACTCCCCCAGTTGGATGTCATCTGTGTATGTTTTTTGTGATGTTTTTGGCAATAAAAGAATAATAAGAAGAATACTCTTAAAATGTTGGAATAAAAATATCTAAAATTCTGTTCATATTACAGTACAGTATATGTTTTATGGTTTAAATAAATACCGAAGATTTGCACTTATATATACTGTATTATCATGTCCATACAGTAAAGTATACTTAGGAGTAGGCAAATCAAACAGAGTATTGTATACAGTATGTCACATTAAACTCAATAGAGAGCTTTAAGCTGGGTGTAGACATCAGATATTGTCCGATCGAACAATGTTTGTTGACTAGATTGTGTCTGACCATTGTGTCTGTCACCCATGGCATTGAACAAAAATTACTAATTTTTGTTTATTTTTGGATCAAAACTGGCATTTCTAAGTGTATATTTGAACTTACTATTATCTCCAAAAAAAACTAGCATATAATGAGTATTAATTCTGTGACATTTTTAGTAAAGTCATTCAAATATCAACGTCCTAGAAGATTAGGCTTAAACTATTTCAATTTAACAAATACTGCGAAGGCCAAGGACCCTCTTGAAATCAACAAAGCTTGAAGAGGAATATTTAATGTAGAATGAATAATTGATCAAATGATTGACATATTGACAAGTAGTAGTGACATTCTCATTAAGAGGGGGGTCATCATTTCTACAAATCAATTACAAGAGAGTGCAAAAATCCTCTCTTTTCTGTGAACTCCCTCTCCCAAAAGAGTACAATGAAGTTGATGATTGGTCATTTTTTTCATTTTAATTATTTTTTTATTTTTTATTTTTTTATTTATTCAGTATAAAAAAACATGACTTTACAAAAATAGCAGCCAAGGCAGAAATGGTTTGTATTGCAATTTTGAAAAGACAAATACAAAAACATTTCAATGGAAAAATTTATCAATATTAAAAAATCTACATAAAAATATGATAACGATTACTATTGCGAAAATTATTATATAAAAATACATAAAAATTGG
>NW_022705543.1:958611-968899 GCF_011630105.1 Anneissia japonica
AAGTACATTAGAAAAAAAATATTTAAAAGAGAAAAAGAGTGAACTTGTCAATTAATATTCTTAAAAATCATTAAATGGAGAAAAAACAAAACAGGGAAAATGTTCTTAAAAAGATTCTACACATTCTACATGTTCTTAAAAAGCTTCTACACCACTGTATGATTGAAAAAAAATTGAAAATCTTGTTCCACCTTTGAATTCAAGATGGGAAAAGAAGAGCCTATTTAAATAGTGTCTCTGTATAGTACGACGTACTGTACGTAGTACCGCCTAGCTAGTAGTGAGTAGGACTACAGTACTATTTCAGTTACCGTAAGACTTATTGATTTGTCTTACTCACTACAAGTAATTTTGGACTGGGACCTTACCTACTGTTTCCACAAACACCCGTTTATTATATAAATTTCTAAGTTGCCTGTGTGTAAGTAAGAGGCCAAGTCGTCTACTATTTTTGGAGCGTAACAAACACAATATTGTACGCCTAGCTAAAGGCGCTACGCTATTTCAGTCAAGCAAGAACTACATGTAATATAATAACTATTTATACTGTAGCCTATTGAGAATCAATTTCTTTTCAAATTTACAGGGACTTACTGTACTATCAAATGAAATAAAATTTTCTTAATATTTTTATTCATTTTTTTCAATTGCCTGTTATTTAGGCAATCACCACACTGTAGAGTAGGTGTTGTGTTTATTCATGCATAAAAGTACACGATATGGAGTTTCATAAGCTGCTCATGTCGCAACTCTCTATATAGGAAAGTCTCTAATCTTTACTGGTATTGGCTGCCCTCAATTTCTCCGATCAGAATGACAGTTTACAACTGGTTAACAAGCTGTTCACATGATTATCGTACAGTGACCATTTGAATGATCAAAATAATTATTCTCTTTTAATGAGAAAAAATGTTGTAATTAGCAAGATGAATGTATACTGAAGGTTATTTTAATAATCATCATATGACGTAATAAATGTCAGTTAAGCTGTCAATCATTAATTAGCAAGAAAGGCATAATAATTAGCTTAAAAAAACATAAAATATGGATGTGTATTACAATCATGGTAGAACAACCTAATCGCGGCCCTGGATAACGCTAATGTTACCACCCCATACACAAGATCAAGTCAACATCTACCGGTACTTGAAACACTGAGCATTTTTATCATGCCATTTGATAAACCTTGGAGGGTAGGACCTACAATGATTGTGTCTAGCTCTGGCTGAAACCTACTGTAGCAAGTGTGTAGACACGATAAAAAGATGATATTACAATACATCAACATTCATCATACCTTGTATCATAAGTTTTTGATAAGTTTTAAATAAAAATAAATAATTTATGTTAACTTAAATACCCTTTTTTCAATTTAAAATAAATATTTTATTATTATAAACAAATAAATATACATGGATAAACCTGCTACTAATGCGGGTATATGTTAACTAAAATAGCAATATGTAGTAGTGATACTCTCATATACTGTATTGTCAGTGAGGATGCTTTATAGACAGCAACAAGCATTCCTGTTTACTTGCTTTGACAGTCCAGAAACCACATACTGTACACTGTAGTAGAAATAGAACAGTCAAGGGCCAATCAAAGGTTCGTCCATGCCAACAGCAGACAATGTTTAATGATACCACATTTCTCCACTGCTATTGGCAGTTAGCTCTCTAAAAATGGGCATAAGTGTAAACAGCTAGATAAAGAATATGAATTGGTAATGAGCAGTTCTCACTAATTTAAAGAATTGCTATATAAGAAGTCCACAATAATAATACAATTTACAATATTAAAAGGCCAGGTAAAAAAAAAAAGTAGTCTCTCATACTAATAAAAAAAAAGAGAATGAGTACACTTTTTTGAATTGGATTGGATTTATTCAGTGTAAACACCAAAGATAGCCCATGAAAGTCCATTTGGGTCCTTCTGGTGGTGATTGGGGAAGTACACCGGGGAGACAATCGCCTACTCTTTTCCAAAGAGTGTACTGCGTTCTTTAAAGTGCACATGGGCCATAAATGCACATAGGACCAACGACTTACTGTAAACGTCTCATCCGTTTGTATTTTGGCACTCCAGCGGAAACACAAAGAGAGGCAGCGATGGGAAATTGAACCGGGAACCCAGGTTCAGTGTACATGCAGCAGCTACCACCAGATTAGCCAACTGAGCAAAGCTAATTTTTCTTTTTTCTTTTTACTCCGAGATGGCAAATCCAAGATGGTTCGATGGGAAACAGCTACTACTTTCTCAATTTGAAAGCAAATAAGACACATTGGAAGCAAACAAAAGAAGCACTACATGATTCATACCATATGTATCCCCAACCACAAATCATCGAGAGAGGAATTTTACTGAGGTGAGTTTTAGCCAAATTTTCGTACATTTTGTAAAATAAAAGAAAAAAAAATAATAATTTGGTGAGGCAGAGAAAATGGATACATGGTGAGGGGATGAGAATCTAGTAATTTCTTTTATTTGCCTCAGTACCAGAGTTCCAAACTCTATCCATCATTCTCTAACCTTCTCTCAATTAAAATTACTCCTGAAGACTCACCCTTTTCCAGTTGTTTTTATTACATCATGCTGTGAGACTTCAGTAGAGAGCCCTTTAAAAATTTTCTGACATTATCTTTCATATTTTTATTATTTTTATTATTATATTGCTAAACAACATAAAATAGAAAGTCTTTACACTGTATATATATTTTTTTAGAACATTACTTTGTACAGTAGATAAATCGCTGCACCAACACGAAAGACATTCACCATTAGCAAACCGGTCAAATACGATGCGTGTACGCATGTGACATGACAATAGCCAATTGTTGCAGATAACCAGGTGACAATCATAACATGACATCTTATAGTAGTTTGCTCAGTATTGAGCAAAACAAATTTGCAAAAACTTTTGATTGAATGGTAACAGCCAATTTAAGCACCTATGAAAAGAATTCTGTTAATTGGAAAAGAAAAAAAATTATTAAATTCTAATTTTCAAGTTGAGGATAACAACTTTAAAAGTATGTTTTTGAAGGTCAAATAAGAATGTTAAGTGCAGTACTGTACATCAGCCCAAGGCACATAAAACTTCAAAATAACACTTTAAAATAAACTTTTAGTAAATAATTTATTTACTTTAAAAATTTGCTACAAACGTGCAGACTGCTTGGAAGTAAAGGCAAAAAATCTTATTGAAAAGTATCAATTGTGAGCCTTAAATACTTATAATAAACATGATGATTAGTGACATCAATAAACCTTTATGATGACATATGCACGATGTGTAATCATATACATACGCTTGTTTTGATTACCACTTAATTTATGACTCACAAGCCTTTCTCAGCAGTCGTCATGTTCTTGTCTTGGCAGCCAACTACATTCTTACTAAGTTTTGCTTAACAACACTAACAGAGAATGATAGTCAAAATAACAACAATAATTATTATTATTATTTAAGTAGTATGTACAGTAATCATAATACCATGAAGATAATAATCATTAACATATAATAAATAATCTTAAATCACAATATTAATAATTATTATTATTGAATATTAATATTTATAATTTAACAATACTAATAATTATCATTGAAAAAATAATAAATAATAACAAAATCAGCCATTGATTATAAATCTCAATTTATGAATTATGGTCAAGTATATTCTTTTCTGTACCATCAACAGTAAAGGCTGCAAAAAATGAAATTGAATGAAGGGTCTAAAATAGTGTGGATGTTAAACACCTATATGTCAGATCAGTATTTTTGTGTGAAGATTAATGAGCACACTCTAACCCTAATGTGAAATTGGATAAAATATAATTTATTAATAGAAATAAACATTATATCTGTCTCTTATACACATCTAGATGTGTATAAGAGACAGTACCATATGTATCCCCAACCACGAACGATTGAGAGAGGAATTTTACTGATGCGAGTTAGCAATATTTTAGTACATTTCGTAAAATAAAGGATATATATATATATATATATATATATATATATAGTAAAAAAGAAATGTGGTGGTGGTACCTCCGTCAGGAAACTGCAGTAATTAATTAGGTATTTTCCTGTTTATTAGTCATTGTTTTTCATAACCTTGATAATGAGTTTACTCCATTGTTATTTGCTATACACATCTAATAAACTGTTAATACAAAGGGACAGTCAATACCTAGTCAATAAAATTACAAGACCATGAAACAAGTAAACCTATACTTTTACTAGTTGTGTAGATTCAGAAAAACAATAACCATTTAATAATTAAGTGCTTTTTAAGTTTTACGTTAAGGTGAATTATTGAATAAAGAAAGCGCCTTACTGCTTTTTGTATAAGCGCCGCATTATTTTTAAAAATCAGGGCTTAATCAACAGTAAACATTAAGTAAAGTGTCTTAATTATTTTTTTTATGTCTTGGGGTCACTACACTCCAATTTTTCACAAATTAATAATACTAACAATGTTAAAACAAGTCATACAGTTCAACACAATGTACAATTTCAACATTCCAATAATGTGTGAAGCACCTGCCAATTAAATAAGTGCTATTAAGGTGTAAAGTTTAGTCTCTTGATCTTTTATATTACGAAAGTTGCGGTCAGCATTATTTTATTTTTTATTTATTTTTTTATTCAGCTTTTGGCAATAGGCCAAGGATATACCGAACCGTGAACTTTAAGTCTGGATTTCTGATTTCCAACTTGAATGAGGACCAATAAAGAATTATTATAATTTTAAAACATTGAACTTAATCATTCTTCACAGTTGGCTAACCAGTCACAAGACAACCGTAAACAAAAGATGCTCTCTCGAAAAATTTTGGGCTTAGATGCTCTCTGAACAGATCTCTAGTGCTCAAATTAAACCTTAAAAATGTGTAGTCTAGAATAGGAACGATAGAAATTTTGACGATTCTAGGCCTGATAAACTATTAAATTGTGAAAGTTTCGAGTATTTCGATAAAAAGTTTGGGTTTAATAAAATAAAGCTTAGAGATCAGTGTAAAAGCGCGAGATTTTAGGGGAATGGCTTGAGAGCTTGCGGTTTGGTTAGAAAGTGAGGCTTACGCCAGATGCGCGAGACTTGGTACAGTAGGTGTGCAACGACTAAGTCTCTTAATGAGGCTCAGGGAGTGGAGTTGTTTAGATCGTGAGAAAAAATTGTACCATGACAGGAATTGAACCCAGGACACTGGGACTGGAAGGTAAGCATCTCACTGTAAACACCAAGCAAGCTATTCATCACCACTTATTATTTAAAGGTGGGCAAGTATCTTACCTCTCAAAACAACGATCCACATTGTCCGACATTAGCAGTAACATACAAAGCTGTTCCAATGCAATAAGCTGCATGTCTCGTTCCTCTCCCTGGCCCATTTGGAGCCATTCCAACAACGTCTCAGGATCCACGTCAGCCATCTTTGGGTCAGCCACTTGGGCCTAGGCTACAACTAGGCCACACCAAAATAATTCCTCCTTTGAAACGATAAAGCGAAGTAGATTTTGACTGTATGAATGTAACTATAATACTGCACTAATGTCAAAAAATACCCATCCTTCAGCTCTGTAATGCTCTCCCTTAATAGCTCCTAATAGACATGAAAGTTTCTGCAAGAAAAAATGACTACAGGATTCAATATAAAAAAATTAAAATTTCATAAAAAATGTAAATTTTCAGTTTAATGTCAATCTTTACGTACAACAATCAATATCAATATTAACGACAGTAGCAGCTCTACAGTAGGCTAGCCTACAGAAAAACTCCGCTCTGATTTATATCAAAATGGAGTTGTGCGCTGGCTAATTCTATGAATTGTTCAGAAGTACTGCACCTCTTCTTCTGTTTGGCTAATTTCAAGTGACTAAATCATGGAATTTTTTGAGCAAAAAAAAAAGAGGAAATACGGTAAGAAAATTTCATCTGAAAGTGCCATAGCCAATAATTTTTGTGTAGAGCCTCCATCTGCAAAAAATCCCTCCCTGTCACTGCAGTGGCATATCTTGGGGGTGCACAAGAGTGCATGCTTCCCCTCAAATAAAGCTTGCATCTCTAGTTTCATCCCTCCCACCCACCTCCATTAGAAATGTTTGAAGCAAAAAAATTAAGCTCAAGTAGTTATCACCTCATATCAACTTAGTTTGCAAGCTGGCGCCCCCTCCCCACATTCCCCCACATGCCGCTGTTCCCTGGGCCTTGTAAAAGGAATTCCTGGATCCGCCCCTGGGTAAATGTATACAGTACTTTAGAGTTATGTGCCCTGCTGAACATTTCAAGCGTTAAAAAAGTATATTAGTGCTGCTAGAATTGATAGGAAATTAGTGTAAAGTTTTCATATTGTCAAGCTTTAGCCAGCATGATGTCAGTTCATCTCAATGGAAAATTTAAAGTTGCATAAAAAACTTCAGCCAATCAAATTAAGGGGTTAATTATGGGGTTCATGTTTGTTTGGTGAAGCGGATTTCACCCCTGATGCCACCACTGCATTTAAGTACACCTGCAAAATCACAGAATATAGTCAATTAACAGTGTAACTGTATTTAATTGTCACAGGAATATCAATAAGTATTAATAGTAATGATGGCGTACGCTGCACGAATTTACCTTTGTGCGTAGCAATTAGAAGCCTCGATTTACAATTAAGGAACAATAATGTACTTGGTAACAAACTTTGGCATAACACGAACACTTTATCTCAGATCTATGGCAACAACTAGGATGCCCTCTCCCAATAATAATTACTATCTGCACTGCCAAATCGACCCTTCTATTTGTTATGCGTAAATCGCGGAGAACGCTATCTTGTGTTTATAGGATCTTTCGTAATGATCTACTCCCCCTGCCCCCCACCAACTCAACCACATGGTGCCACCACTGCACAATGTCAATGGATTCCCTTCTAAAACAAGACAGACGACACATGTAACAATATTTAGTGATAGTAACACAACTAAAATAATCATGTGGTAGGCAAGGTGACGCTTAGCTCTATTGTGCCCCAAGTTGGTGATGTTGCTAATTACGAAATACAAAAAAGCATGAAATAGGAATGAACTTTGTTCCTTTTGAAAAACACAATAGAAAAGCATCTTATCTTCAGTTGGCAAAATAAAACCGTTGATAGTAAAACAATAAACATCCAAATTATAAAAATCTATAAATTATTAAAATTGGTTGATTTGGTTACTGGCCTTCTGTTGTGGTTAGGCCCCTACCTAGACCTTTCATGTCTCCTCTTGCTTGACCTAGCTACAAAAACAGTGCTGTGTAAATCAAATCCTAGTCCTAGCTTATTAGGTCTAGCTAGGCCTAGGCCTAGGCCCTAGCCTAGGCCTGCTCCTAAACAAATCCAACAAGTACATACTGTAGTCTACCAGGAGACAACGGCAACCAGATTTAGTGTCTTAAACTTGATATAAACACTAAAAACAGAGCTAACTAATCAACAGATCCTGTTATTATTGGTTTAAGCAGTACACAGGAGGCAAACTATTGTTCTGCTGTTTTGTCCAGACAGTGTGTAGCGCCTTGATAGTTTGCCATTCATTTTGTTTTTTGTCTCCCACACAGGGCTAACATTTGGAATAGAATATTAACTATCGATTCATACTATAAATTGGAACTCATACAATACCTTGCTGAAATATCCAATATTTAAATATTAATATCAGAATATATACCACGAATTTAAATCGATCTAAATCCACAAAATTTATGGTATAAGTTATCCTTTCTGTTTGGTCTTCACAACATAACAAACACCATCGTTTCTATTCACAGTGTTGAGCGTACATACTGTACAAGGAAGGGAAATTTAATTTGAATAGCGCCCTCTTGGAAGATTTAAATCCCAGTTCACACGCAGCCCTAGCCAACGTGGTCCTTTTGTCCGGTTGTTAAAACATGATTACATTTCTACAGCAGGCGTCAGCAGTGGTGGCGCCAGAGGTGCGGGGGGCGGGGGTGAAGACGAGTGAATTTTGTCGGGGAATAAACAAATAAAGAAATTATTTACTTTCATTAAACTATTTGTGTTAACTTTTCATCACAATAATAATAATAATAATAATAATAATAATAATAATAATAATAATAATAATAATAATAATAATAATAAAGATAATAATAATAATAATAATAGGCCTAATAATAATAATAATAATAATAATAAAAATAGGCCTAATAATAGTTCAATGAGACTAATTAAAAATAATTTGCGTTCTGGTGACAAATGCTCATTTGGATAGCCTCAAAATGCTTAGAATACATCGTGATACATGCAAAATTTCCAAAATGATAGGCCTAATACTAATACTAATAATAATAATAATAATAATAATAATAATAATAATAATAATAATAATAATAATAATAATAATAATAATAATAATAATAATAATAATAATAATAATGATAATAATAATAATAGTTCAATGAGACTAATTAAAAATAATTTGCGTTCTGTTATGACAAATGCACATTTGGATAGCCTCATGATGCTTAGAATACATCGTGATACATGCAAAAATTCCAAAATGTAGAATTTCACTTTCAAGAATGAGGATTTGAAAATAAATTAGATGGTTACATTGCATACTTTTTTTTTCTTGTTTTATTCAAAGTGTTTTGGTTTTGGAAGCTGATTTCGACATTAGAAAACATAGCCTACTAGAAGTTACATTATAATAACTCGATGCCTATCAAATAAGTAATAACATTTCGCCATAACTTGTCAAATATCCGTTTTTTTTAATTGATATTCAATCTCTTCCTTTTTAAACAAAAAATATACCCGACAACCAACCATGTACAGGTAGTTTAGTTTTAGTTTTTATTCGGAATCACTCATTGTTAAGCCAACTCACATCATTGATGGTGCATCCAAAGCAAAATTGAAAAGAAAAAGATACATGAATAATAACTTAACTATGGAAAATTAAACAACTGTTTACAAGCAAAAACAAACTTTAACTACGAAAAATTCAACTACTAAAAATAATCAATAAAAAACCGACAATTTATATTCAGAAAAATTATACAAGTAATGGAACGGCCAGATAACAGAGGGCGCTATAATGAAATATAGTCGCGTCAACAGGAGCCATGGCACGAAAATAACCGCATCCTGATTCACTAAAGATACAGTCCTAATCTCTCTATAGTGGGCCAAGAGAAAGCTTTCGTTGTTATGTAAACAAATAGATAGTTCAAGTTGGAGTACATGCGTAAGCAAACCATGGGCCAGTTTATTGTTCACGTATGATTGTTTAGTTGCTCATATAGTAACGTATTGATTGTGGCATACATATAATTGTCAGATACGTTCAGATGTAACGTTAACGACCCGGAGAATGATCATTAAAGTTGATGAACAGGTTGTTTGCCTGGACGATTCATTTAGAACTCGGGTCTGTATAGAACTATAATCCTTTGATTCTCGTGAGGAACCTTTGATATACGGTCGCTGTTGGTAACTTTATCAGGTGTGAAGGGGGCTAGAATATTTACCTCTCCCTGAATTGTATTAACGTATTTACAGATAGCATGGCGAGCCTAGAAACAAATGGAGAGACCGCCGACACTAGAAGCCAAAGTACCTCAGAATTCGTCCTGATCCTGAAAGAAAAAGAAGCTGTAAAAGCAACTCTTGCTGAGAAAGAGAAAGAATTGACCACGGCCCAAGTCAGAAACTACGATTTGATGCAGCAGATTGATAAACTGGAAAAAAATGTACGTAATGATTAATAGTAATTTATAATTTTTAGATCAGTTCGTTCTCTCATCTAGCTAGTCCTTTTATCAAATATTCACATCGACATATCTCTACTACATACGGGTTAAAGTCTACTTTATAGTTGAAAACAACAATACGATGAATACCGTTTTAATTTTATTACGTTCATTTGTATGTTTGATGAGTATTGACATATTGTCTGCAATTTTCATCATACAAATAGGCCTAATTAATTGAGGAATAAACCAATATACATCCGTAGTAGAATCATGTCTGAGCTACGGGCCTATATAAGTGACTTACCAATTACTTTCATTAGGAAAATACGGTGCATATAAGAGCATTTTGTTCGATGAACTAATTCAAATAGATGGGTAGGTTTGACCATAGAGAAAATAGAACTGTTCTATTTTCTCTATGGTTTGACCTGGTTACTATCGCAACTATCATAAGATAACAACACGATGATATGTTGTTATAGAAAATCTACACAGGAATTTTGGATACGGTTTTAAAAACGAAGTTTCAAGTACAACAT
>NW_022705543.1:969085-985830 GCF_011630105.1 Anneissia japonica
ATTGATGCTTTTATTATCTTGAAGCTTGCAAAATTGAAAGAAGAAAGAAAAGCCGAGAAGGAGAAACTCAAATCAGCCCAACAGGCAAACGAAGGATCACAGCACGGAGGTTCACCGCACATGGTATGACCATTGACATAAATTACAAAGTACTTTTTGTTTTGTATTATTGGTATATTGATACCGGTAAGATTTTAAAAGTATGAGAGTGAAAATTCCGGCCACCCATTTTTTTAGAAACAGCATGAAATACTTTTTTAATTATCATTTATGTTGATAGATTTTATAGGGAATTGTTGATACCAATAAAAATAATAATGTTATTATATAGGCCTAGCATAATGGTGATGCCGAGTAATTGATTGATTGATTTATTAATCGATTGCACTATTGATCAATTTATTCGCTTGATTGATTTATACGATAATTATTTACTTAATTTATTGTTTTAATTGATCTACAATTACTTGCAGAAGAAGAAGCACCGACCAAAGACAGCAAAACATCCACATGCGAGAAAAACACCGCGAAAAGGAGCAGGGAAGAAGGCAAACGTAAAGGACGCCACCAATGAATCTGAACTCGCTAAGCCAAACAAAGACACGTACTCATACTATAAAGTAATGTTTGTATATTTATGGAATTGGCACTTTTATTGAATAACATTACAAAACATATGGATTTATATGCACATTATATATAAATGCGGGTAGTATTCGACGCACATATACACAAGAAACAGAAATCGAATTGATACGCCCTTTCCTTCAGCATTTCAAACGACAAAGACAATCTCCAATGATATACTTTTCATATAAAAATGATAATAATCAATGTTATAATAACAAAAAAGAGGGTTATAATAAGACAAAAATATATTATTATCACTTAATATGATAATTCGTTTTCTTGACAATTGAAAACTTCATATTATTATATTTATTTAAGGAAATAGCGGAAAAGTATCCAATGCTTCGTTTGTCTGTTCTGCTAGCGGCCGAGGAGAGGTTCATTGAAGCGGACATCAATAACGATGGGGTAAGAATAGGCCTACCAACAAACTAATGATAGATTTTACAACATGATATTATTATTATTAGAATTATTTATTTATTAAAATTCGGATATTAAACCCTTGTTTTCAACAAAGTTTGCGTACCATTCAGGTCTTTATAATCACAAGCCAATTCGTAGTTAGAAATGCGCATGCCCGTATCAAAGGTCAGTCGGCATAAACCTATGTTGTGTGTACAACATGTGTGTGTATGCGTTCTATGTCGATTAAACTTCATACGGGCATAAAGTTTAAACCATGAATTGGTCTAATAAATCATAATTGTGAAGCCATGCTTCCGTTTCATGTTGACTCAAAAGCGGGACAAAATGGCGTCGAACTTTTGTATTTAAATCCTCTACGCTGTTTCTACAGAGTAGGTCTATTATCTAATCTTATCATAATCTAATATATTACATTTAACATAGTTTTATTATCAATATCATTACTATTATTATTATTATTATTATTATTATTATTATTATTAGGCCTATTATTATTATTATTATCATTGTCAATTTGTATATTTCTATAATTGACAGACGATAGACGCTTATGAACTGGATAAGATCCTTGAAAACAGTCGAATGTTATTTACAAAGCAACAAGTGCGTGATATTGTCAAAGAGATTGACAGCGATGGTTCCAACTCTTTAGACTTCATTGAATGTCTTGCTGTAAGTAGGCCTATAAGTGTATAATCCCAGAGCATCAAGATTTCAAGCTAGGCCATTATTTTTAGGCCTATTTATACTTGAGAACGTATTCGCTATCACGTTAATATCTCACAAGGCAAGTCTAATAATGAGGCTTATAGTAGAGCTGTTTTTAGTCGCGAGAAAAAAAAAATCACCTGCTTCTGGAAGGATTTGAATCCAAGCATCTTAGTCTCAAAGCCAAAGATCAGTACATTTTCCATTAACATTCTATAAAAACATATAAAAAGTAACTGTCAGAGGATTAACTAATTTTCATTGTGTATAATTCAAATTGAAATTTATTTCACCAAATCACACAATAATACAATTTCAAAAATGTATGTATAGGAGCCTATATATCTAATGTAAAAAATGTTGTTATTTTTCCTATATTATTGCTTTCAGGTGATCGATAGACTACACCAAAACAAGAAAACCGCATTACCAACATCTCTTGAGCAAAACAAAAGCACCGTTTGTTCTATCCAATAGGGCGAAAGATAGATAGACAGACACGTGACTGCTGCCATATTGTTAAAACGAAATAAGGAATACTGGGTCTAAATGAATAATTTATTTCATGTTATATCATCACTTCTTGTTTTTGTATTATAACGCAACACAGATTGCAGGAAACCAAAAAAAAACTAAAGTATTATTTTTTTCAAAGGAAATTTACCCTTATTATTTACGATGACTTAAATAAAACATGAGACATGTAATTATTGCCTGCATTATAATTCTTTTACATCTAAAACAACAAATCTGCACATAAACACATAATGTAAAAGTATATAGGCATCGAAGTGAAAATAATACCGGTATCAATCAAATGAGCTTAAAGTACGGTTCAGACTATTTGACAAAAACATGTGACATGCCTAAATATGGTCATGATGACATCACATCACCTAAATATGGGCACATCGTGACTAAATATGGGCATACAAGACTTTTTTTTGTCAAAGAAAATTTGATAGTGTGTTGAGGAAGCATTGCGTGATATAATATGCTCCCAGGAGAAAACAAACAAAAACTAGGTTGATGAGGAAGTGGGTGATAGTCGTCTTCTGCCCAACTGGAGAACACACTTGTGTACTGACGCATCGCTTAAATTGAATTCAATATTTTTTTCCCTCCTTTACGTCTAGGTTCAAGATAATCATCTTAATACTCAGTTTTTATTACTACTGACATTAGCGCTTTCTAATGGACGTATCAAGCAAGGCGCGCCACCTTTTATTTCAATTTATTTATTTGTCTTAATAATTAAATTAATATTAACATTTATAAAAAGGAAGATGACAAAAACGAAACAAGTAGGCTCAGATACTAGACTGGGAAACACCCCAAAAGTGAACTAAATTACTGCTGTCGAGTGGTTCATCTACAAAATAAGACAAACATCGGCATGATACAGTAAGCACATTTCATATAAACGATAAACGATAAAAATCTTAAGTTAAATAAATACTGTGTTATTTAAATCTAAAGATTAAAGTATTTAATACGGTATATTATGAATATGCATATTATGATATAAATCTATGATATGATTTGATATGATAGTACACGATACGATATGGGATAACATAATATAATAAATATATGTTCATTTTTTATAAATATAAAATATTATATAGGCCTATACATGCATATACACATATAATAATATCAGGCTAACTACATGTACATGTGTCTTCGTTAAGATAAATTAAAAGTAGGCCTATAAACTATGTAAATTCGAATACAATCGTTCATAGAACAGAATTTGAAACCGAATAAATAAGGCCACCACTGACTTCTCTATGGGCTATTATTGCTAAGGTAGCACAAAACAACAGCGTAAACATATATTTTATACTTGTGTGTTTGAGGGACATACGCGTATTCCTAGCTATTGAATAACACGTTTTATAACACACCTAATTATATCCCTGTTATATTTGATTGGTGGATTTCGTATCACGAGGCATTGGTTATTTACTCTATTTCGTCACTCTTTATGGAAATTTAGTTCCACTGTACATTTTTAGTTCCATTCGTGCATTTTCTTTCCATCCTAGGCACCATTGCACGTTGCCTAGGATACGCTATGACCATCAACCTAAAATAAAATCGCTGGACTGTTCTATTTGGAAAAAGGGTAGAATTTTTCAAAAATATCGAGAATCTCCTTTCAGAAAAAGTTAGATTTTTTAATAAAATATCAAATGACAAGAATCTATTTTAGGTGTGTTATAAAACAAATAATTAATGTTTTTTATTGGAATGGAAAGAATATTTTCATACGTTGAAATATTGACTGTTATATTCAACACATCTTAGCTCCGCCTTGTCGAATGGAACAGTCAGTCTTTCAACTCATAAAAATTCAATATTTTGTACACTGAATGGTCAGTTTTTAAGTTTACTTTACACTCTAGAAAGGTCGTTCGCTTGGTTCGCTCGCTCGCCCACCCACACACCCGATGGCGAAATTCAGGCACCATCCGTGCTCTCTACATGGTTCTGGTTCGTTTAAACTAGAGAACTTCTTTCGTCTGCGTCTGGGGAGTGCTAGGTGTCAATCAATTAGCTTCAGAGTGCACCGTATGAACGCGATATCGTAAAATCGTGAACTTTCTACCTTCTTCCAATGGCACATTCACTGTTGTGTTTACGTAATATATCGTTAAGGGTCTCTGCCTCCAATTGTAACGCTGATACCTCCTTTTGTAGTCTTGAGTTAACATCTTCAAGTTTGCGTACTTCCTGAGGAAAAAAATCATGAGTGCAATTAAAAAGAATACAAAATAATTGCAAGTTTCTAGAGTAAGTTTATTATGTCAGGCAACTTATAATTTGCGTTTCTTGTACTTCCTCAAAAGGTGCTTTAAATTTCTAAGATGAACCCACCTTAAGCGTCCAATACCATTACTATTTGCCTATTGTGACAAAAAAAATAATGACGCATGGGGACAATATCTTAAGAAGCATGCAGATATCCTAGAATGTCAACCTTTTCTTGGGTGTTTTTTTTTATGATGTTAGGCCTATTTTAGTCTAATTTACCTGAGCCAAAGCGTATGTCCTCTGTCGTTGACGCTCCCGACAACGCATAGCTGCTTGTCTATTTCGCTCTCTGCGAATCATTTGTTGCTGCAGATGTAAACCTCCCTCAAGGATCTGTGAATACAGTAAATACAAAATGTTGGAACTCTATCTGGCGGGAATGAATTCACTAATAAAAAATATCATATGTACTGAAGTGACATAGTTTATTCAGTCTACTATTAGTGATTTTCCTAATAAAACAATAACCTCTTATAACATTAGAATTCACAAGGAAACGGCTAGAAAATGTTAATTCACTTTATTCATTTATTTGACCAAAATACAGAATACATAATCAAGCAACAATTTCAATTTCACTATAACTATGTTACCTCTACTTATGCTTAGATAGGCGGATACGATCGTTCCAAATGATAATAAAACATGCGTATGTTGGGAAATGGGAAAGGAGGAATTGGAAGAAGATGTATTGCGAGTGTGTGTGTATCCAATAAGCTATGTATTGTTGAACCCCTGTTCTAGTGACCCAGGGAGGGGGTGGGGGCTCCGTCGGGGAGAAAACCACAATTCTTCGGTGAGAAAAAAATCATATTGTATTTTTCACATATTACTAGACTGTAAAATCGATTAAATAAAGCCTTTGAAACCCATAAATTGTCTCCGAAAACCACACCACAAGATTTTTAACGACGGGGTGGAGGCTATATATGAATTTATATAGCCTCATTTGATCGACTGAGGTGGAAAATCAATGATGTTAATTGTGGAAGAGATGACAATGACAATGACAATAACAATGATTATAATAGTAATAATAATAATTATAATAATAATACAATGACAATAATAATAATAATAATAATACAAAAATGGTAATAATAATGATAAAAATAATAATAGTAATGATAATATTAATAATAATAATAATTATAACAATAGTAATAATAATAATAATAATAATAATAATAATAATAATAATAAAATAATAACAGGCATAGTAATAATAAAAAGGCTCGGTAAACCAATCTGAACACTTAGTCAACGTTACAAAGTTGTTAGCCATGATCACGGGATCCCCTTGTGGTCTAACCTAGTGGTATGACATTTACCGGTACCGTATGATTGCGAAAGCTCCCATGTTCAAGTTGAAACACGTCGAAATTTCGAGTGTTTTTCTAATTCTTGGTAAGATTCCTTTCTTGTGAAGGTACATTTCGTAACTACTTATATTCATCATAGCATTATCCGGTTTATTGCTTCTGGAGCTGTCTCTTATACACATCTAGATGTGTATAAGAGACAGAAACATGCTTGCGACCTCTGGTCTTATGAAAGTCTCCCAGATCCTACAATTTCAATTTCCTTTATACTTATTTGTAACATTATGCATCTGTATGATTTAATAAATTGATTTTTGATTGTGACTGATTGTGCAATTACTGCACTATGTCATATGATAAATATTCGACGGTGAACTTCAATTCTCATCTATTACAATACACAGTATTTGAAGCATTCAATGTATTTGTTTACGATTTCAAAGTACCCTTACCTAATACTCTAGACCGGATATAAACACACTGTTGAGTTATAGGCCTAGTCACAGCAGTCACTCTATATTTAAAACACCGAATAACAATAGGTGCATATATTAAATTCTATAATTGTTTACTTGTGTGTCTCTGCATGGATTTGTCGCCGAAGGAGGCATTGTTCCAAGGGCAGACAATTACGAGGATTTGAATAAGATCGTCTCAGCATGGATGTTCTCAGTATACAGCAATCGAATTGAAGAACATTGTTGGAAGAATTACAGAGAACACGGAAACCGTCCAGCAAATTATGGGGGGAAATATTTGTAGTTTATTCGTTCATGATTCACAAAAATACTCATGTCTAAATTTGGTATGAATTAATACCGGTACCTCTAAAATATATTTCAAAGCAACACTTATTCATGTTTCAACGGAAAAATATTATTTATTTTAATAATTAGGTAAACAAAGCCTATTGTACGTCATGCCAGATTTAACTGGGAAAAGAGTCCATTCATAATTTGTGTCATAATTTTACAGGCACTAAAAAATAGGTTAAGCAACACGGTACTTATCACCCATTATAGAAAATGACGGAGATAAATTATTACCATAAATTGTATACGTTTTATTTGACCAGCGTATTCAAAACTGTATTGCTACACGAGCCAACATATGATATGAACTAAAACTGCGCTGAGGATGATGCAAGCCGATACTGCACTATATAGCCCTAAATCCTATAAAATAATAATAATAATAATAATAATAATAATAATAATAATAATACTGATGGCATACGCAAATCCGTCGAATATCGGCCCATACTTATCGATACCATCCCCCGCACCCCCACCCATTCAAGATATGCATTTTCCCCTTTTACTTGAGAAAACATATAGGCCTATTTCAGGTCGTCTACCAGTGGGGATACAGGAATTCGTGATAGAGGGAGCCCGATGGGGGACTTACACAGGTAGAGAGTACACCCACCTCAACCCCACCATGGTTGGGGCTGAGGTCAGAAATCTTGTAGTTATGGAACACACATTACCGGAAATGACACTGTCAGACTTAAATTTGAATAGAATTTACTTTCTTTCTCCATTATGTTTTTTTTTTTTTTTTTAAATTAGAGGGGCCCTGACCGGCTTCCGTGATAGCGTGAGACAGACCCCCAAATGCGTGAGTCTAACTCCGAATGCGTGAGACCTTTCTGGTCTACTTAACATTTTACATATCACACATCTAAAAATGGAAATAATAATATATAAAAATAATAATAAAAATAGCTGGTATAGCCGGTATTAATTTTTTTTTCTAGTAGAAAAAGAAACACAGTAGATCAGCAAGAGGACACCTTCGGGAGCAAAAAATGTTCCTTTTAGGGGTGTCCCATTAATAGGGGTTGGCCGTAGCGTTAAAAGATATACTCTTCCTGGTTTAGTGCTCAAAAAGTGTCCCCTTAATAGAGTTGTCCAAAAGAAGCGGTTCTGTTATATTACATTTGAAGTCGAAATTTATTGTTTACAGAGTGAATAAATATAAACATTTATGTCAGACTTACCAAATTCAGAATTATCGTCGTGTTCTTCAAGGCGACAAGTTCAGATACGATGTAATGCGCTACGTGTTAATCCATCAACATTATAAAAAATTATATTATTTACATTACACCTTAATTTACACGAATTTCGTGACGTGTTTGATTGCACCGCTTGTTTTGTAGGCATATCGCCACAAAACAAACGATTTGAATATAATAACAAGTGTCGACCTTTAATCCGCCACAAGTGTGCGCGCACACTCACATGTACGATGCTCATCCAAGTGTACAGAATTCCCCACCTCATGTCTCATATTGTATCCATACAAGTACTGTTGTTTCACCATACTTCTATTGGTTCTAAAGGCAAACGAAACCTCAATGGAATGCAATGTCAACATATTTTTGTTCAAACAATCTATTTTGATGTTCTGTGAATTATATTTTATCTATTTAGGTGTTGCGAAATTTATGGTGATTTCCCCCTCGAAACTATAAAACCCCCAAATGACACGTATAACCAGATAATCAGGACGAATATAGTAATTATGTGTTATCCCTGGCATCAGGGGTTTTTTTTTCTCTTATTTATGATATTGCTGGTTTTTGCTGTGTCATTTTGTATTTAATTTTTACATTTTTTATAATATTTTAATGCAATTTTTTATGTAATGAGAGATGCCGAATAAATAAACAAAAAAACAAAACTATTTCTAGTTGTTTCTAAGCAAAAAAATTGGACATATTGGTCTTTAAATTGACAGGTAATCAATGTAAATAGTTTTATATTCAAACATTTTTAATCACTGCAAAACAGAGTTTAGATCTTTGTGTCATTGAGGCTAAGCTCTGTCCAAACAATCAAATTTGTGACAATAAAACTGTTGTATGCCCATATATAGACATGAAGTGCCTATATATGGTCATGATGTGATGTCATCATGACCATATTTAGGTATGTTACATATTTTTGTCAAATAAAGGCTTAAGAACTTATTACATAATTTTATAGCATTGATTGTTTCAGCCGATTTTCCCAACTACGGTTATATCTTTAATAGTTTCATAGCGAGATGTTCTTTAAGGTAACGTTAACGCTGTATTGGATTAGATTGGATTTAATCGGTATGAACATCAAGGATAACCCATGAAAGTCCGAAAGAATTCTTTCCATTGGGTTAATGAATAACTGTTCATGTGGAAAGTGAAATTAATATACTGAATTCATTATCCTATGTACAATTGAGGGTCTATGAGTAATCGAAAACAACACACAAAACAAAGTTTTGTGTCTGTAATAAGTCACTGTCCGATTTCCGAGGATAATGGCAGCCTATGAGCTAGCGAGGCAATTACGAGAAAACAGGACCTATCACACAATGCCCCATTTGATGACATTGTTACGACTCCTTAAAATGCAATTGTCCATATAATTTATTCCATTGTAATATTCACAATCCCTGCCTATGGCGATATTTGTACCGATGACAATGTATCACACGCTTCTCAATTTAAGACATACTGTATTAATGTACCTTGTACTGTCGCCAAAACAGCTCCATATTTAGGCCTAAAAATAAATTCACAAATACCAAAAATGTGTTTAGTTACGTTGATGAAGGTAGCAGTTGCCATAACAAAAATGTCATCAATAATATAAATGTCGCTATTTAGTCAAAGTGTCATATATATATATAAATAAATAAATGAAAAAAAGAAATTAAATGAGCGGTCCCACTTCATCGGGTATTTACCCCCATCCCATCACTCACCTTGGGATGCCCTTATCATCTCCAGAGGCAATTTGGCTTCAGATTTATAATGGAGTCAAAATGTTTAAAAATAAATAAATAAAAAAATAAAAACAAAAGAAAAAGTGTCGGGGAAAAAAATGATTCCTAGAATAATTGACCTCAAAAAATGAAAGGGGGTCGAGGTCCTCCCCAGAAAAATGTTGTTTCCTAAATGGCGAGAAATGAGATTTCCCGACTTTTGAGGTGTATTTTAATGACATTTAAGTTTTTTAATGTTCAAGATTTTCCCTCCCTTGAAAACAGTCTTGTCAACTTTGTCATTCTTTAATTACAGTAAACAGGCCTATGTGTGTATAAAAAAAATGAGTAGTTGCATACATAGGCCTATTTTGTTTTTATTTTCTTTTTTTTTTTTTTTTTTTGAAACAGGGTCATCCCCCATCAAAATTTTGATTGAGCATTCCCGACCGACATTTAATTGTCAAATTGTAACACAAAATTCAATAGCTTACGGGTCTGTCTCTTATACACATCTAGATGTGTATAAGAGACAGATGTGTGTGTGTGTATGTGTTGGGGTGTGTTGGGGGGTGTGTATGCGTGTGGGTGTCTGTGTGTGTCTATATTTTAGTAAATCCTGAAAGCGCGTAAAGTCAGCTTTACGTCAGCATTCAAATGTCGTGAAATGGAGGATACATAGTTGAGACTAGGCCTATCATATGATTCGATCAAATTAGCATACAAACACAAAATACTCGCATTTTTAAGAATTTATATTTATTTATTATTCAAACTGTTTCAATATAATATTATACATATCATATAACTCAACCAGTAAGTCAATGTTATTTATTGTTATCATAAATATATAAACGTATCAATTATTTCTACATTTGCAAAAAATACCGTGTCCTGCACGTATTGTAATATAAAAAATTAATGTAAAAATATTATTATAAAATTGTGTACAATGTGCGTGATATATTATTTATAAAATGTGGCTTTCACACCCGTATCCTTCCCGATATTCCCATATCGGCATTTATCATATTCATCAGTAACCCGTAAAATAATAGGCCTATTCATGGAAAACTGACTCTATAACCGGACATTTTAAAATTCCGTATGAGTAGTTAAATCTGGTTACTTTAAAACTAAAGGCCAACTCAGACAGCGTCGGCCGACGCAGCCCGACCCAATTTATCGTCGGGGACAGTCTTAAGCCGTCGTGAGAAATATTAAACATATTTAATATTCTACGACGCGACTGCCACCGACGCACACCATCGCGCCTGCGTTTAACTCACACAGACCCGACGCGACAACAAATCGCGTCGGGCTGCGTCGTACGACGCTGTCTGAGTTGGCCTTAACACAATCTGCCACCTCCTAGGACAAATGTTATTATGGACTGTCGTACTCAGCACAACGCGTACATAAAATCGCTTACATTCACACTACAATCACGGCAATCTGTACACTGCGTAGCTGCCCCCGATGCAATCGGCTCCCCGATTCGCCCGACCAATCAGCGTCCCCGAAAACTATCGGCGATAGCGTGTAGCGCTTTTATGGAAAACAGGCTTAATGCGTTTACTCTAACATTTCAACGGTACAATGTTAAAATCATCCATAGTAATATTAACTAGTTAAAACGTAATAGATACGCCTATTCTCAACTGCCAAGCATACCTCATGATTATGTTCTTAAAGTTTATAAACAAGTTTCTTCAAGGTTATGTTGTTTTACGAAACCAAAACACTTGGTATGAAAACGACAAATTCATAATAGAAACATATACCCAGATATGTTTTAACGATGCCTTCATAGTACTTGTGTAATATCATGGAAAATAAAAAGTGTACGAGACTTGGACTATTTTCAATAATTATGCAATGCATCAATTACAATTGTACATATTGTTTATATTTTCTTATTGAATTCATTAAAGTATACATATCTCCTTTGGCGTTAATCATACTACTGAGAGGTATAACTGAAGTGTCTGACGCAGGCCTGCCCGTGTCTCTCATTGCACATATGTATTTAAAACTCAAATAAACATGTATCCCTATATTGTTGGCATGTATTGTAAATAGCTTGGAGTTAACTCCGTGAACACTTGTAATATCTCATTGATTAGTCGTCCCACGTGATAGGCCTGTTATACTTAGCGTATATTCTGAAGGCGATTCTTGGAACCAGGCTTAGTAGAAGGACGAATGAGGATGTATACAAAATATGCAGGACGGATTTAGAGGGGGCGGGCCGGCCCCGGCACCCTTTTGGAAAGTTCAAAAAAAAAAAAAGGAAAAGAAAAAGAAAAAGAAAAAGATAAAAATTATCACCCAAAAGGTCACCCGGACCCGGGTATGGTTATCTCGATCAGTGCTACTTTCGCCCCTGGTACCCCTGCATATAACAAATAATAAATGACCTTATTTCTCCAGAGATGTAAAAATGAAGAAATATAGGTACAATAAGTTGTAGAAATGTATAGGAGGCTTCTGTAGATATTAATCATTGTTACAATATTATGAGTCAGGACCATATGATTATGTGTGTGATTATTAGAGTTACATGGACGATGGGGGCCAAAGCGAGGCTGTCTCCACTATACAAGACGATCTAAGTTCAGTTTCCATTGAACAGGGAATACTCGACTGCGACTGCGCAGTAGTCTCGGCTCCCATCATTCCAATTTGCATTTCACATGTCGGCCGGTGCTCGTTCAACACTTTCGTTAATTGCAATCGTTGTTGCTCCAACGCTTCAATCTCCTTTTTCAAATCATCGTTGCTATTCTCAAGATCCTCAGTTTCCTGTGGAAAAAAAAGTATTTAATAAAATTTAAATGTTTTTAACACAACAACGAGTGAAATTGAATAGCTTAGTGGTTAGGATGCTTGTCTTCTAATCCCTGGGGCGTGGGTTCAATTCCTGTAACAACTTTTTTTCATGTCTAAAAAAAATCCACTCTCTAAAGGCAGTTTTCTACTAGGCGAATTTATTTGCCCGAATCAAAAATTTGTACAAGTACGCATGCGCATTTGAGATCTCGTAATGAAAACTACGAATGCGTATAGGCGACAATTTTCGATTCGGGCGTATAAATTCATCTAGTGGAAAACGGCCTTCATAAAAAGACTTCGCTGATAAAAGCATCACATTATTTCATTATTTAGGAGACCCCCTGATTATCAGCCGACCTTCCAGAATACACTGGAAGGGTCATCCTCTATACATATGGTTAAAAACACGAAGAAGCTTTCTTATCGTTGAATGTTGTGGTGTGAATGTGTCTTTTTTATTAAATTATATTTGAGTTTGTATTTTTAATATTCTTTTTTTGTTTTTTTTTCTTCATGAAGAGGCTTAGGCGGTGGAGAATCATGAGAACAAAATCCTGTGGTTTCACTTACATAACCGCTTAAATAAATAAGATGATGTTTTCAAAAATCACAACGTACATATTACACATCACAATAAATTATTAACGACTGAGCTAAGTTGTCAAACGAATTATGCAATTTAGTTATTTGTAACACAAATCTACTGTATTGTTTAAAACTATTTCTCCTGTATTGGTAATATATATCTAAATTGTCCAGGACTCGGTTAGAAAAACCTCTAACCACAGCACGTAACCCCACCAGGTACCCATTTATACTCCTGGGCAGTGGCGGCGCCAGCGGGGTGGCAGGGGGGCTTAAGCCCCCACCGGACAGGTCAAGCCCCCCCACCCGCCGGACAGAGCTCGTTGGGCAGTCAGACCATAAAACATATAAAAATAGGCCCACACTAAGCCAACACATGCCTGTCTCACAGTCTGAGAGTGCCATTTTCGGCCATCAAGAGGTTGATATTTTTTTTTTTAAATCTCATTTGGGAGGGGGAACCCCCCTCTCAACCCCTTCTCCCAGCTCGAGCCTACGAGCTCAAGTCCCCCTGTTGGACAACAAACCCCCCCAGAAAATATATCCTAGAGCCGCCACTGCTCCTGGGTGGAGAGAAGCAATGCAGATGAAGTGCCTTGCTCAATGATACAAGCGAAATGCACAGCGAAGGATTGAAACCCCGACCTCGAGGTTGGGAAAACTACACCGTTCCCGCTGCACCAAACCGCCTCCACGAACCGCGCTTAGAAGAACCAAGTCCTTTCGGAAGTGAGGAGTTGCCATTCTATAGTACCGAGTCACGGACCACGCCCGTTTGTACAACTTCTGCACAATGACGCTGCAAGTTATGAGTTATTCTACCTCTAATGTTTATCAAACATTACGATTATACGGAAGCCCGTTAGTGCCATCAGTGAATTTAAATTTCAGAGCCGTTAAATGGCGGCCACCAGATAATTATGTGGCAGCCGCCAGATTATGTGGCGGCCGCCTGATAATAAGTGGCGGCCGCCACTTAACGGCTCTGAAATTTTAATTCAATGGTGGCCCGGCCTAACGGGCTTCCGTACGATTATGATGTTGTACAAAATTGTGTATTGCGAACGTGCTAGATAATTATTTATCTTCGACATACCTGAACCAAAACGTAGGCTCGCTGGCGTCGTCTTTCTCTGCATCTAGCTGCTGCCTGACGATTGCGCTCCCGCCTCTGTCTACGCTTTTGTTCTTCTTCAGGACTTAGCTGAATATAAAAATAATTAAAAATAAGATTTAAGTTTTTTTATATAAAGACTATAAATAGGAACTGTTCATTTTAAATACCTTCACCACCATCATTAAAAAACACCACCATCATCATCATTATCATCAACATCATCTTCGTCATCATTATCATCATCATAATTTTATCATCATCATCATTCATCATCATTATTATGATTACTATTATTATAAATAACAATTATAACTATTTATTATTATTATTGTTATTATTATTATTATTAATATTTTATTATTATTATTATTATTATTATTATTATTATTATTACTATGTCCCATTCTTCAATTCGCAATGTAAAATGTTACTATATATAAGTAGTCTTTACCTTTTGAGGACCGCTAAGCCGCCATAAAGTCTGTAGGTTGATATGACCTAGGCCCATCTGAATTCGTTTTTGCAGGATACCCAAACGGATGTCCTCTATATGCTTGGCCTCCTGTAGATGGTTAGGTTCCTGATACTGAGCGTGAGAGCTGGTATCCGGAAACATTGGATTACTCTCACCTCGAAGGGCTGATTGACTGTCGTAGTCTTGATTCGAATACATATCGTCGAAGTGCTGATTTTCAGTCATATCTGATTAATAAAATGTTGTAGATTGGTAGATAAAAACAATAAGAATATATGATTGGATAATACAAAAGAAAATAATTGCAATTTATTATTATAAGATTTATTATTAATATTATTATATTAATATTATTGTGAAGAGTAATATTTTAGTTTTTATCTTTGAATACAGAATTAATTATGTGCAACCTCAGTGGCGGATCCAGGATCGAAATAAAGGAGGTCCAGGGAGAGACTTTCACAGATGGGTGAGACTAGCACCTCAGCCCCACCGTGGTTAAGGCTGAAGTAATGGCACCTCTAGATGGCCGGAAATGGAACTGTCAGACCTAAATTCGATTATAATTTCCTATTTTTCTAAATTTCTTTACAATACTGAAACATTTAGTGGGAGGGGGGTTAATCCGCCACTGAACCTATTTTGTTCTCTGAGGAGTATTTCTTAGAAGCCATGACAGTATGTCAATCAAAATTGAAAACTGATCAACCATCTGAATAATATGACTAGGAATACGCGCATGTGCCACTAACGCATTTGTTTATATACATACGTTTACACTGTAGTGTTGTGAGACCTTACCAACAATATCCAAGAGAAGGGGTCAAAAGGTCTGAAATGGACCAATTGTAGGTCCATTTCAGTCCATCTCATCCTACCAGTTACCATATGCATAACTCTTTGATGGAGAGATAAACGTGGATGAAATTACGGTAGCTTATTATATGAAGGTACAGAGAGCATCGTTTTGTTCAGGTTTTATTCCATATTATTCGCTATCCGGACGGGATCTTCCTTTTATGATAATCATAATAATTATTGTTTTTAATATCAATATTAATAATAAATAATGTATCATCAATTAAGCCAGGCTAATATACCGTAGATCTACGGCGAGTTGTTTTAACAGAAGTATCAGTTAATGCCATGTAAAATTAAAAAATATAGATATAGAGCTTCACCCTATGGGTTATAAATACATTTACGGACATATTTTTGTATTGACATGCCAAACATTGTTCAGATTAATAACACGTGAGTCAATAAGCCGGTGGATATTAGTGGTCGGTAAAATGACCTTAAAACAGATAACCAAAAACTTGTTGTTGTCTTCTTTTTGCTTCTGCAAGTCTCAACAAGTGTTCAATAGTTTTCAAAGCCTAGGTCAATACATAATTCTCAGCCATGGAGCTAGCTGTTAAGTGTTTTCTTATTAACCTTAATAACCACTGAATAGAGCTTTTATTTTATGTTCAACTTCTGAAACTCGTACAGTTTCCGCAAGCGCCGCCGAAACGAGAAATACCGATTATGGAATATTTCCGCTCGATCAAAGAACGTGTTGTGAGTGATTTAATTTTCCCACGAACGGAATATATAATGTACGAAACAAGCCTCGTTATTTTCTCAAACAAACAGGAATAAGAATTGTGTGAACTGTAGATAGTATATAATAAGTTATTATTCCGGCATGTGTCAAATGCTAAATGATGTCAAATGAGTCATTGTGCATATACACGTCATTGTGAGTTCCATCGGCAACGCAAAAGAACACATGTACTAAAGAAAAATATGTAATATAACTTTTCCTCAAGAAACGTAACATAGAAGAAAGGAAAGAATGATATTAATATATAATGACATGAATGTGCGTTTTATTATTAAAATGTCCCGAGGAACACGTTCAGACATAGGCTCTATGCACGGTAACCTAGTCTGAAAGTTAAATGCAATTGGGACAAATAAATAATGATAATGTTAATATTAATACAAAAAAAAATGATAATATAGGTCACTTTTTTTGCTATAGGCTTGTCAGAGCGCATTCAATAACTTATATAACCTCTCTCTC
>NW_022705543.1:986693-997035 GCF_011630105.1 Anneissia japonica
CATCAAACGAGTGTCGATTAGGTATATATAACACACGCAGTAACATGCACGGACTAGCCTAAATGCGACACATCACGCCGTGACTTGGAAAATTAACTGAGAAGACCTAGGCTTTAATGTCAATTGTTGCAAATTCTATAGACCTTGTGCCTTTTATTGTGATATTTCAGGCGGATGTTAGTCAAACACAACTAAATATAAATAAACATTCACTTCCTACTGAGACTAACATGTTATGCATTAAGTAAAGCATTTTTAAGAAGCAAAGGGAAAGCACAAAACAAACAATAACAAAAAAAACAAAAAAAATTGCTTGGAACTAATTATTGCTTTGGATTGTACACCTTTTTATTGTTCATTGTAAAATTTTAGGTGGACATCGATCGGTTTAACTCAAAACAAGATATATCATTTTATCAATACTGATTACACGTACAAAAAATAAGCAAAGTAAAAAGCTTAAGCAAAAAAGAAACCAATGAAGAAAATGAACTAAAAGTTACTTCTCTCGTAGAAATATCGACTACACGTTTGTGATTCAAGTAAATCACTGGTACTTCTATGACTGTTCAGGTAGTGATAATATAATACTATTTTACTATTTAAACTCAATGAACTTTTCGTCAAAGTGGAAATTTCACATCTTTCATATCATAATGTTAGTGGTCCTGTATTTACGATTCCTGTTAAAAATGTGAACATCCTCACTTTTTTTTTCTTTGTCTATGTGATTGTACATAACAGTGACAGAGCATACTTGTATTTAGGCCTATCACTTGGAATCACATCTGAACTTTATGCCAGTTATGGCGCGCCCAAGTGGTACTTCTGCGTAGGCCTACTCAAGGTACGATCGATCTCCGGTAAATTGAAAAATTCCAATAATCAATTATCGGCATATACGTCATCACGATGACACACTGTTTGTCAATGTCAACACGCCGTGAATAAGGAAATGCCTCTTAGACGTAGGCCTAATTAGGCATGTCGTAAACTTGTCGAGTGCCTTTTCCGTGAAACTAAGTCACACTGTTTGAAATTTGATTTAACTTGTCACGAGTTTAATTGTTTACTTACTAATTTTGGAATTTTTTTTTTAGTGACACACTTCTTTTTGTTTTTTTTTTGTTTTTTTTTTGTTTTTTTTTTTAAGAACTACTGAAATTTTGCTTAGGCTCAGTGTTATTATTTTTTGCCAATTTCAGTCTTAAAGTGCTCTTATTTTGTTCGTATTATACATACTTCAAAGATAGAAAATTATATATTCTATAGGCCTAGCAGTATATTACTGTACTGAATAACCACTTTTAAGTTTAAAAATATCTTCATAACGTCATTGTGCCTGATATCACCAACGCCATTTTCTAATTGTTCTAGTTCTATATAAAATTTCGGAAAATTATGAAGTTAAAAATAGCCCTAATTACCTTAATTAATTACTTTTGTAATTAAAAGCTGTGATACCCTTGAGTAAGAGCGCATATAAAATGACTTATCATCATCAGACGGTTAAATTAATTACTGTAATTGAATAACACTTAATAAATTATAGATCAATGTATTTTTTTCTGAACTGTCATTTGGAAGTAAAAACTCCGATAATCTGTTTGATTGACAAGGCGTTGGCCTATGCCTACGTCGGCCGCGGTCATACTGATTTAAACGATCTTTTCTTGGAATACACCGCTCCAATGTACCGGTAGTTATTGAGTAGGAGCGAAAGACGTTTAGCAATCTGTTTCAGGCTGTATTATAATATGTACCGTATTTTACTCTGTATGTACTTTTTTTTGGGGGGGGGGGGGGGGGGGGGGGGCGGCTGGAGTACTCTTATTTATGTGCATGGACTTGGAAATTCCAAAGTCAGTGATGAGTTGGATGGAATATAAACTCAATCAATTTCAGTTTAAATTTACTTATCGTTTATACAAACCTCGTATAGCAGAAGGCCGACGAACTATGTTCTCTGCAAAAAAGAAGACGTTCATTTACAAATTATGCAAAAAATATAGCCTAGAGTAGGCCTATGCATTTTACTACATAAAGTTTATGTAGGCGTATAAAAGATAAAATAAATGAGATGATAATAAACAGAATCATAACACATTTTGGTAGAGTAAATGAAAATATACCTACCTATCGTAAAACCTCGAATTAAAGCCATGGGCTTCTTTATTTTTTGCAAACTTTGGATGGGTTTCTTTCCGATACTTTGCAACAAATGAATGCTGTAAATTTTGGGAATTAGTACTACTGTATAAAACAGTAAATAGGGCCACTGTAACATCAATCTGTATCTTGGAAGTGTATTAACCGGTATTAAATCACCTAAACTACTGTATAAACCAAGCGTGTTTTAATTTATTTTGTGTGTCTAGATAGGTTCACCATGTTGCACCAACATTAGTTAAATGTAGTTAAGCGTTTAATTTCTTCCAAAACCTCGGTCATTACCAGTGTGACCACTGCTTGGGTATTTACCCAAGATCTTGGGTATTTTGACTTGGTCTTGGGTTCTTGGGTATTCCGTCCTACTCCATCAGACAGTGTGTTACTTTAAACTCTAGCTACAGACCTTTTCAAGTTTTTCATTAATTTAACATGACATTCTTATTCTGTTGTGTTTTATATATATATACAGCGCATTGACAGCTTACTTACTTGCGCTATTTAAGAATGGTCTATTATTATTATTATTATTATTATTATTATTATTATTATTATTATTATTATTATTATTATTATTATTATTATTATTAATTATTATTATTATTATTATTATTATTATTATTATTACACCATTTACATCGGTGGAACTGAACAGATAGTACATCGTGAAAATATCAATCAATTTCCATTAATATCTTAACTAGAGATATACATATTGTTTGAAGTGAAATAAACATTTTTAAATAAAAGAAACTTTATGGAAAATAAATATTAGGCCTATTATATATCATAAGCATGTATGCAAATCTATACCCACACCCACCAATACATATACACATATTACGCCCACAGAGATACGCAAATACGTACATTATACGCACACATATGAATACATGCACATAGCCATACACATGTACATGTAAGCAGAAATATACACACTTAAAAATACACAAAAAAATGTTATTCATCAATGAAGATGTATGTATTGTTTATTCCTGCGTTTGACACCACCTGGTCACTTTGTCGGGGACTAAACAGACAAACCCACTCAGATTGCGGATGAGCTTCTGGAAGTCAATGGCAACTATGATTTATTTATGGAATTGTGAGTACCGTACTCGCGCGAATAAGCGCCCGAGCGCTTAAAATATATTTTGCACTTTTTGAGGGGAGCTTATTCAAACGGGGCGCTTATTCGAACGGGACGCTTATGAAAACAGAGTGGAAATTGAGGGGGCACTTATGGAAATAGATGAAAATCGAGGGGTTCTTATGATAACTTATTAAATTCTAGAGGTACATTTTGAATGAAAACGATTATATAAGGACATCAGGAATCCGCAAATTACGAATGGTAGTGCGGCGGAAAAGATAATCGTCCAGAGAGCATGGCTTGTCATGACAAGAATGTTATGAGTACAGTATTACATAACAGCAGAATAGCAGATGAAATTAGTAGTGGTGGTTAGCTTGTTGGCCATCGGCCGATTGAGATTAGCAGGACGACAAGATCATTGCAGGTTTTCTTGAAAACTCAAATGAGAATGTGTTAAAGGTGCAAATTGTCGGAAAAGGAGTGGACTAGGCTATAGACAAATGTAAGAAGATGAAAGTTGGAAATGTACTGTCTGTTCAGGGAGTTCTCATCTGTCCAAGATAAATATCCTCATTTTGATATTGACTAAAGGGGAATGTGATTCCACTACACACCTCAAATCATGCCAACATCAACAGTCCCAGGATTGATTGGATTATTGAGGGGCGTTTATTGAAATTAGAAGGGGTCGCTTATTTAAACGGGGCGCTTATTCGCGCGAATACGGTAGTTTAGACATATCATTTTTATTATTTCTCACTTATCTATCATTTATAATTTTAATATATAATGTAAAGCGTATACACAATTTTATCGGATTTATTTTGAAACGATACTGCGGAGGTCAATGACTTTTTGACCTCTAGTCACGTCAATTTCTGCCCGTTTCAAAACTTTTTCAATTTGAATGATTAACCAATCTATAGGTTAAATGGTGATACCAACATCATACAAATCCATTGACTAAATCAAGAGTTATGAGCAAAAACGTTTCCCCCTACCCGAAAAAAAATTCTAGGATCATAACGCAATGACAGTAGTACATTTAATCAATGTATACATTTTTCTTGTTAAATTTGTAAACATTTGGGAATGAATTGGGAATAAATTTACAACTTTTCTGTGGAGGTCAATGACCTTTTGACCTCTAGTTACGTCAATTTCTGCCTGTTTCAAAACTTTTTCAAACCAATCTATAGGCTAAATGTTGATACCAACATCATACAAATCCATTAAATAAATCAAGAGCATAGATGTTACCCCCTGCCCCAAAACTGTTGTTGATTACAAATTTCTAGGATCATAAACAATGTACAATAGTACATAATTCATTTTAATTTTTTTCTCGTTAACATCAATTTTTGTATTCCATATGTCAATATGTACAAGAAAAACACAATTTGTATCAAATACTTCCAAAATTAGAGATATGACACTGAGATATACAAAACTTTGCATTTTAGAAAAAGGTCGATGACCTATTGACCTCTTGTGACATTAATAATCGTCGGATTAATTTTATTTAAACTGCATATGATTAAGAAAAATATACTGTATGCTACATATTGCTACCAAAATAATATTTATGAGCTTTTTAATTCACAGGTTATGGGCATAAATGTTACCCCCGTTCTCCAGCCCATGCCCTACTATCTCCTTTAACATTTGAGTACGTAAATTTTGTCACAATTTATGTCAAACAAAGTGAGGTGGAGCATTCAAAAGGAATTGGACTATACAGAAAAAGAAATGTATTATGCGGAGCGAACGGACCTATTGCGGTAACCAAAGATGTTAGAAATACAAGATAGAGCAATCGCGCATAGCAAAAATGAGACGGAAATTGGTCCAGGCGTACGCGGCGCCCTTCTCTTTTAATTATTCGTATTCAATCGGTCCTTTTCCGAGGAGTGATTTACTACTCGGGGTGTGCTCGTTAAAATACAGCGAGGAGTTCGAGCCGCTCTTGCGAGGAGTTCGGGCTACTCGTGCGGCCAATCGAATACGACATGTGCAGTTTGAGTAGAAAGACCTGCTCAAAACAGACCAGTCGAATACGCATTGCAAGTTTTCTATACTTGGTCCAGACGTACAGGGCGCCCTTTTGTTGCACGCGGCGCCCTTCTTTTTCACTAATGGAGGAAAACTTTATCACTAATCAGAGTCCGGTCCTACGAATCTGCGCTTTTGTGTCTGTCTTATGGATAATGGCAACGATATCAACCTCCGCAAAAGGAGGTTATGTATTCACAGTTATGTAACGGTGGCAAAAGGTTTTTAGATCCAGCCCTACGCGGCGCCTCATTGTTTGTATTCCCACCATGCATTTCGGTGGAACAGTTATTTTCTGTGAAGAACTATCTTGTTTCTCTATTATATTTGCTCAAACGTATAATGGAACAAGAGTGACGTATTTAAAAATAAAAAGAACACTGCCACCTAAACGATAATTATTACCTTTCAACATGGAGGTATAAAAATCGCTTTCAATATACCGTACTCAGGCGAATAATAAAATATTTTTTTGCACTTTCTGAGGAGCGCTTATTCAAATGGGGCGCTTATTCGAACGGGGTCTTATGAAAACAGAGTGGAAATTGAGGGGGGCTTATAGAAATAGATGAAAATCGAGGGGTTATTATGGGAAATTATTAAATTCATGCACTTTTTGAATGAAAAAAAGATTATTTAGGCGGAAAAGATACCGGTAATCGTCCAGAGAACATGGCTCATGACAAGAATGCGTAAATATCATAACAGCAAAATAGCAGATGCAATTAGTGATGGTGGGTAGTGGTTAGCTTGTTGACCATCGGCCGATTGAGATTAGCAGGATGGCAGGATCATTGTATTTTTTCTTGAAAACTCAGATGGGAATGTGCTAAAGGTCGTGACGCATAGACAAATATGTAAAAAGTGTAAAGTTGGAAATATACTCTCTGTCCAGGAATCGGAGCTCTCACCACCAGTCCAAGAGAACTATTCTCATTTTGATATTGAACTAAGAAGAATGTGTTTCAACTCTGCAGCTCAAATCATGCCAACAACCACAGTCCCAGGATTGATTGGGTTATTGACTTGCTAAAAAGAAAATCTTATGAAATTATTATGAAATAGGGCGCTTATTCAAACGGGGCGCTTAAAGAAATTTTCACGTTAGGAGGGGCGGTTATTCAAACGGTTCGCTTATTCGCGCGATTACGGTAAACGTTGAACCTAAAAGAAAACCATCGCTGTCATCGCAATTCACGGGTAGGCCCTACAGTATTAGAAAACATCAATTCTACATTCTACAGTTAGAGTACACTGCAACAGTTTCTACCAGCAAATTTAAATATTTTAATACTCAAATAATAAAAATTACATAAGCATTGCGGCTAGAGCATTTTTATTTAGCTTCTTGACGGGTTTTTTTTAAGCACGACGGTTTGAATCATTTTTTCAAATTTGATAAAGCAAAGATGCGACCAAAATTTTTTTGAGAAAATATCACGTTGCATTAAACGGTAACTGTGATACCTAAAGTTTATTGCCTACCCGTGGTTTTCTGTTACTGCCTATAGACCCGTGGTTTTTCTGTTATATAACAATATATTATATATATATATATATATATATACATAAGCATTGTGGGTAGAGCATTTTTATTTAGCTTCTTGACGGGTTTTTTTTAAGCACGACGGTTTGAATTATTTTTCAAATTTGATAAAGCAGAGATGCGACCAAAAATATCACGTTGCATTAAACGGTTTATGTCGAGCGTGAATTTACTTAGAAAAGCTGTGCGGAATTTTTCCAGAGTGAGAAGGAAGCCCACAGCAAAGCTCAATACATCCCGGGGTAAATCATAGATGGTTGATCTAGCTGATATGATCAGCTTATATGAAGTGCATTAATTTTAGTTCACCCTGTTGCAATAGTGGCCATATAAATTCGTTACAGAGATTTAGTCTGTTGTCAAAAAGGATTTCCTTAACATAGGTTTTCATACTATAGACCAGCTATCATTTTTTTAAACTTTTGTTATGGCTGTTTCATGGATTCTTGAAGTTTTTTAGAGCCGTGTTTTCGACAGAGAAAACGCAGACTCTCTTCTTGATTTACACCCCAATGCTTTCGCATTTAACGGATTTAACATAAGTTTCATTGAAGATGTCATGTCGATTATTCTATTTATAAATATTTGATGTGTTATTTTATTTTTTGTTATTAGGTCTATACAAAAATCGTCCGCAAATGGTAACGTAATAAATGATATTCAATCAAGCTCATAACAATGCTGCTCTACTGTTCTATGGTAATGGATAGCATGGGGTTAAAACTACTTAGAAGATTTTTGGAGGAAGTCGATCGCCTTGAAATACTGCTCGCCTGAAGTTGAAATACGAGGACTCCCAGTCAGGCGTCCTGTATGAACTTTCCCTTCAGCTCAAGTAAAGATTTGCAATGTATTTCCGTATCTCTGTTGGGATTACGGATCTCTCAATCGGATAGTGGATCGTGTTCTACTGAACCAAATGCAAAAAAAAAGCCGAAAAAAGTGACATGAATCGTTCTTTCCTTGTTCCGCGCATGTGCTAAAAGTTTATTTATTAAGCCTACCATCGTATGTTCTGCATCAATCATTTATTCCTATTCGATCATTTGATTTGGAGTCAGGTAAGTTGCTATGCGATCTACAACGATTTGATGAAAAAGTCTTCACATACATTAGGCTATGTAAGGGCGACTATTCGAAAATTGTCAGTTTTGGTTGGGCTGTGTGACCAACTAGATGGCGTGTTTCCGGTAGCGAGTAGTTTGCTTTAGAGGGTTGCAAGTATACATGATGGATAGCCGGCAATTTCCGTAGCACCTGCCTTCACCTGGTGCTGATTTCAGTTTTCTTCGTATTATTTTTCTTACGTCTCTAGGACGCACAGGATCAAGGTTGAATAAAGAGGAAAGGGAACCACTCAAGGACACCGAGTTTTACAAACTTCCAGAAGTTTTTGAAATAGGCCTATTGGTTTTCTTGATATCGTGAGTTTTTTGTTCGAAGTTTTCTTTCTTCTATGCGTTTTAAGTAATTATGTGCTTTTACTGATCCTGCGCTTCTGCTGTGCCATTGTGGCCAAATGCTTTATTATTGATGTACATTCTTATTAGATTCCGCTTTTTCAATGTTTAACTTTCGTGCTCAATATAACCCTTGCTATTTTCTTCCATACATTCCTTAACAAATTAAGTTTTTAACACTAGAATCTCGTTTAATCTGTTTACAAATTCATCACCTGCCACTGCAGGCGATACGTCGTTAGATGTCAAAAATATATATCTCCAATTTTCATTATATAAATAGTATATATATTATATATTTATATGTGCCCGATTTCCATGATATAAATGTTTAAGTGATTACATAAATACATTTTTAATGAATGAGTAGTTGGCAGTTGGCCACCTCACAAAAACTGGATGTTTCTGTGGTGGCCGATAATGAGTTAGGCTATATCAAATGAAATCAAATTAATTACTTTTGTTTCAGATTACACAACAAATATTAAAATATGGAAGTAAATAATAGCACTAAGTGTACTTATAGCGGTACTTACTGTTATAAGGGATTTGAAGGCTATATAGATAATGATATTGCGTTCTCAGATTAAAATCAATATATATTTTTTTTAAACCCGTTTAGTCTTGCAGTAGATGGTTTATTATCATTTGGCTAAAAAATATTGAACAAAGTCAACATGTTGTTGAACGTATTGATCGATAAGATGAAGAGACAGAAATCTAAAGAAGGATTTTTCACTTTTTTCTTTGATATTTTGATAATATACATCGAACTCTACCTGTTTACTAATTGGTAAGAGTCACAAACTATATTATTTATTTGATTAAGATAATTAGCCATAGCGCACAAATCGAATAAAATGGTTTTGCTGCGTCTTTTCACGTACAGACACAAAACAAAATCACTATGTAAGGCCTAGCTGGGTTAGGGCTATAATAATAATAATAAAAATAATAATAATAATAATAATAATAATAATAATAATAATAATAGTAATAATAATAATAATAATAATAATAATAATAATAATAATAATAATAATAATAATAATAATAATAATATTAATAATAATAATAATAATAATAATAATAATGAAAACTTTTAAAGGGCCGGTATCCGTTTGAAGAAAACGCTCATGGCGCCCCTCCACAAGAAGTCAAAAATATGACCGACAAAAGAAACAATGAAGTTTAAGGACCAGAATCAATTAAATTACATGAGCCGTACTTGGGTCAGCGTCACTCTCTCTATGTAGCCATGTATTCGCAGATACTCTACACAAGGTGGTATGCTGGGCTCCAATAGTTTCCACCTTTGGCCTATGCCTCAGGCTCCACTACCGTGCACCACCGAGGCAGCGACGCTGACCCAAGTAAAGTAAGTGTAAAAAGTTAGGAAATTACAGGGGCGGATCCAGAGATGTCCAAAAGGGGAGGGGACCAAAGGGGGACCGAAATTTGTGCCGAACGAGACAACAATGTCCTACGGGGGTCCGGGGGGCATGCCCCGCGAAATTTTTGTGTTCTAGACGCCCGAAAATAACATTTTAAGCGTTCTGGGCTATCATTTTTTTCTTTTTCTTTCTTTTTTCTTTCTCTTTTCTTTTTTTTAACTTCCCAAAGGGGGAGGCCGGGGCCGGGCCGGCACCCCCCTAAATCCGACCCTGAATAATGTAAAGTAAGTTTAAAATAAGAAGGTTTTAAGATTAGTTTTAAATTCGTGTGTGGAGGATGAAGCCTTGATCTGGAGTGGAAGTGTATTCCAAACTCTGGCCGCAGCGACCATGAAGGATCTCTCACCCCAGGAGTTTCTAGATCTAGGTTCAACTACACGGCACAGTTGGTTTACCGAACGCAGGTTAGAGCGGGATGGAACATAGATTGATATCAGTTCAGTGAGATAAGTGGGGGCAGAGTCATTAAGAATTTTATAGACGAGTAAGCCCATTTTGTATGTGGTTCTCATTTCAAGGGGTAACCAGTGTAGATTCCTAAGTACAGGTGTGATATGACATATAT
>NW_022705543.1:997876-1011834 GCF_011630105.1 Anneissia japonica
TACACGAAGTATTATCATGTCCTTTATTAAATATGGAAATATCTTCCATTATACGTCTGTACATGATGCCGTTTACAATCAAATTGTAGCAATTTTAACTATATTACCAATTACTCATAAGACATGGAATTGTAGAAAACAATGTTTTAAAATATTAACAAAGAATTTCAATGTTTAAATATTTGTAATAACGATCATTCAGGATGGGGAGAGGGTGGGTTTCGTATACATAACCTATTTATATCAACCATTTAAAATTCATTCAGCATCATCGTTAGTTCTGCAAAATACAAGTCGATAATAATAGTTGTCTCTAGTACTCCCAGTTGCCCCGAATCCTGAATTCTTCTTCATCTTGTTTTACTTCTCTCTTCAGAAATTGTTCTTTTCTTCAAGCACTAAGCCCTATCCAGTAAAATTTTATAAGCACATGGCTGTAACATTTACTATTTAGAAACAGCTTTGCTTATGTGAACCAGTTTATGTAACATTCATCCATTTTGTAGAGCAAAGTACCCTTAAGTTTAAGTGATTACATAAATACACTTTTAATGATTGAGTAGTTGGCAGTGTTTTGAGAGTGTATTTGCCTGAAAGAAAGCAAGAGGTTGTATGGTGCCACCTCATAAAAACTGGATGTTTCTGTGGTGTCCGAAAGTGAGTTAACCCTATCAAATGAAATTACTTTTATTTCAAATTTCTCCATATAAAAATATTATAGTTCAAGAAAAAATATAGAAGCAAATAACAGCACTAAATGTACTTATACCGGCATTAAGTTTATTTACATAAGGAATTTGAAGGCTATGTAGACAAGGATATTGCGTTCCCCAATTCAAATCATTAAATAATTTAACACAACCGTTTGGTCTTGCAGTAGATGGTTTGTTAACATTTGGTTCAAACATGTAAAATAAAGTCAAAAGGTTGTTAAATTTTGTTGATCGATAAGATATACCATGAAGAGACGAAATCTAAAAAGGATTAAAATTATTCACTTTCTTCTTTGATATTTCGATTATGTACATCGAGCCTTTTTACTAATTAGTAAGAGTCACAAACTATATTATTTATTTGATTAGAATAATTAGCCAAAGCGTTCCTCTGATGCACATGTGGGAACGATACTGACGCTTAATATCATTTCATCACTCAGGTAATTTTTTTACACCGGTAAGGCCTAGCCTTAAGCTTAATTCAACTTAATCCCATCTTAATTCAACGTAATCCACCTGGTTGGGCATTGAAAGGAACCTTACAATTCTTATGAGTCAATAGAGCAACGGCTGCCGTACCGGTCCACCCAAGCATACTTCGAACGTCCGTTGGCCTACGCATTAAATTACTACTTTTGAATTTCCCGCTCAACAAATTTCTGAAACAGGCACCTGAATTTCTCTATTTAGTGCGTACTTTATTTTCTGGATTTGATTATAGATGCTTTGGAGATATAGTTATTTTAGTACTGAATTACGTTTTTTTCAATCTGCGGGATTTAGCGGTAAATCACAATCAGCTGATTTGTGTTGTTGTTTACTGTTGCCTGGAAACCTGCCAGCTGATCGGCCCGCGGTTGGAGGATTTATTCATTGCCTAGTAATTCATACTCGTTTGTTTGTTTGTTTCTTTCTTTTTTTTGCTTCGTAATGGGGAGGCTGCCATTAGTTATATTTTTGGGCTTCCTGAATGCTACGCCTTTTTGGACACATTTGAACATGATAAAATTCAATGATGGCTTTATAAATCACTTCTCAGACAACCTCTAAAATTAATGCATTGCCATGATATTAATAAAACAACATAGTGCTACTACGAACACCAAAAACACTTACATACAAATTATTTTTCTCTGCCTGATTCGCTCTGGAGATATAGAATTAAATACCAGCCTGTTTCAACGTGAAGCGCTTCGTCAAAAGGGTATGTTGTTTATTCACCTTAATGTGCGGTCACTAACGTCCAAGATTTCTCAGATACGGGAGTTAATTCGACAATCGAATGTCCAAGTGTTTTCCGTTACTGAATCTTGGCTCGACGACAGCGTATCAGATAATGAAATCCACTTAGAGGGCTTCACTGTTCTAAAGAGAGATCGCAATAGGGATGGAGGAGGGGTATGCGTTTACATCAAGGATAGCTTATCCCATCGATTACGTAATGACTTAAACCATGAAAATCTCGATGCTATATGGATCGAGGTAATGCTTCCGATACGTAATTGTTCCTGTTTATTTTCTTGTCTGTTAAACGCATACGAATATCACCAATTTTGCTCCTCAATACAATCTTCCGATGTATCTTTAAAACACTTTAATCTAGTTTCATTAATATAAAAAAGGTTACATTAAAATCTTTAAATAAATGCAGGAGCTCGACTAATATATACCTATCGTCAACTCCCCCAGGTCCACTGGTAGACAACGCCCTCAACTATATCGTTTTTAATTACTAATTTGTAAATAAATATGAGGTAAAATGATCGGACGTATTATGTTAAGGGCAGGCTATCTCGAGATACATCTTCACCTTTATGAAGGAGCGAATGACCAGTCTACATATCTTTAGCCAATGCTTACATAAAAAAAAACCAAAAAAATAAAAACAACAACCTTGAGCCAGTCAATTAGAGCGTCAAGATACACCAACAGAGGTCCTAAGTTAACGAAGTGAAATTTCTAGGGTAATTTTTCGTTTATTAAAATGAAATTTCTAGGTTTATTTGTCGTTTATTGAAAGACACATCTGCACCTTTATGAAGGAGTGAATGACCAGTCTATCAATCTTCGGTCAATGTTTAGAAAAACAATTCTGCAGTAATATTAGCTTAATCGGGACTTGAGCCAGCCCATTAGAGCGTCAAAACATTCTGATGTCGACAAATCACCTATGAATTGGATTTTTTTGGTGTGAGATACAACAACAGAGGTCCCAAGTTAATGAAGTGAAATTTCTAGGGTAATTTGTTGTTTATTGAAATGAAATTTCTGGGTAATTTTTTGAGGGACTTTTAAACCTATGTAAATTTAACGTGTGTAATATCTTTAGTAAAACCCATAAAAAATATTTAACATAAAAATTAGTAATCCGCTAAGGTGCAAACAATAAGTCATTTTCAGGTTTATTGATCTTAGGTGTTGATGCAAAGGCATGGGGTTGTTTAAATTACCTAATGTTAAATAACATAATGTTTGAAAGAGAAAAATGTTGTTTAATTTTTGATGATATACACTTAGGAGCCATTTTGATATTCACTAACACAATTCTATATTTTCTGGGAAAAACTGTAAAATTCTGGGAACCGGGGTGTATGCACCAAGGATGGTACACGAAAATTATAAGATTTATTTCTATTAGGGACATTTTAGTGGTAAAATTGGGCGGCACACAATCCCCTACTATTTTCCGAAGAGTGAACTGCGTTTTTAAAACCTGTGCATAGGGCATATTTCACACTGGACCAACGCTTAAACGTCCCATCCGACAGACGGTGCGGCATTGAAACTTGCATTTCAAACCTCAAACTGAAACACAAGGAAAACATTAGGTAATTATTAATTATAATGATTAGTAATACTGTTTTGAAGAAGTAGTGTTCATTCAAGTTTCAATATTGTCATCGCCAGGATTATTCATATTATTGTAACTTTCTATTTTTGGCACATTCAATTTTTGGTACATTTTATTTGTTGTTCTGGCAACATTAAAGTTACCAGGAGGCATGGGGTCAATTACAGTGGAAATGTAATCAATTACATCTTCACCGTTCTCACGAAGAGACACAAACTTCAATTTCGACCAAAACAGCGTTTTGAGAAAAACGCGTTTGAAGTGGACTAAAAAACCGTTTATTTCACTATCAAGATATCAAAATTTCAAATATTTTTTTTTACATTGTGTTTAAAGATAAAGCATTAAACAAGTCAAATGTTATTTTTCTTTTCTTAATTTTCATTACCCCTATGGCATGAACAGTTTGTGTTTGTTTGTGAAAACGTTCAGGAAAAAAAACCAGCATAGGCCTATGTTGTTACACATACAGTGAAGCTAAGCATTATCTAGCCGATCATAACGATTGCAAAGTGTCTGTGAAAACGAAAAATACATTTTTTCTCGGTTTGTGCGCTATGGCTAATTAGACTAATTAACTAAATAATATACAGCAGTATAACTTTTAAAAACTATCCGAAATGGTAGAGTTCGATGTACATAATCGATATTTTAAAGAAAAAAATGATTTTTTTTTTTTAAGGTTTGTGTCACTTTGTAGTGTCTGTGACGACATATCGCAATTACTAAAGTTTTACAAATGACAATTATAATTACTTTATTTTTATTACAATCACATTTACGATTACATTTTCTCAATTACGATTACACTTACAATGGCATTTAAATTAATTTTAATGTTCTGACACAATCACATACAGTATATTAAAAAAAAAACATAATTTCAATCAATCGCACTTATACTAATACTTGGCCGTATACGTCGATTTCGACGATGTTGTTAGAAAAATTTAGAAGAATTTCTCCTAGTGGTACTATTGATGAACTCTGCAAGGTGGGTTCGTTCAATTCTCAAGGCAGAATTGTTTTTATGGAGTAACTACAGAGTTACCAATAATAATACCTTTGGCTTCAGTAAAGGAATACGGTGCAATTTCTTTCTGGTAAGTTAATTTCAATAAAAGTAAACAAATATAGAAATAAAATATGAAAACATAATACTATACAAATAAACAAACCCTAACTGTTTAAACTGTTGGTCATATTAAGCATGTGGAATTACTGGAGGACTTTTTAGTATTGGGAAAGAATAGTTTGATATTTTACACCATAGTGTTCCAATAATCTATGAATGATTAACTCTATTGTAGGATATAATAGAATAGGTCGTAACAGCCGTCTTGAAGAAAGACACTTTTGGCAAATTTTGGATAACGTTAAGCTTTAATTAAGATGATAAGATGGTAAGGTGAGACTTTATTATACCTTGTCATCATTATTGGCGTAAACCATCAGTTTACAGCAAAAATGATAGAAACACTTCCAGTCACTGGAAGTGTTTTATTATTTTATTATATTTTTTTTGGTTTAAAAATCAGGGTACACATGTTTTAAATTCAATAATTTTTATGTACAAGGATTGCCAATATGGACTTCTGTTGTGAATTTGTCACCTTTGGCAATCTCGTCAGGATTTTTTTTTTTACAAAGTACTGTTGGATAATTTTCTACGCTATAGTATGCTGGTGACAAATCAATTATTTTTGGCATTGACCATAAATATATATATATATATTTTAAATTCCAAATCATCATTATTGGCGGGCGGCGGGTTCGCTAAACCTTGGCTAAACAAGCTTTAAAAAAAAGTCTCGCCAAATAGATATTAAATTTGAAGAAGAAACACTTAAAGATGTATTGTCCCATGCTAAATACCGAAAAAAAAATCATAAAAATATTTTTTTGAAATTAACTTGCCTATTTGAAATAACATAAAAGTTATCAACTTGAACATAGAAATTAGTATTTAATAAATATCTAACCATCAGTTTACAGCGAAAATGATAGAAACACTTCCAGACACTGGAAGTGTTTTATTATTTTATTATATTTTTTTGGTTTAAAAATCAGGGTACACATGTTTTAAATTCAATAATTTTTATGTACAAGGATTGCCAATATGGACTTTTGTTGTGAATTTGTCACCTTTGGCAATCTCTTTTACAAAGTACTGTTGGATAATTTTCTACGCTATAGTATGCTGGTGACAAATCAATTATTTTTGGCATGGCCTGAGATGTTTGATAAACATGTATATTTTGTTATTGCTTATATACAAAGTAAACACATAGATTAAGACATTTCGCATCTGATTTACATTTTACAGGTCCTTCTTTTAATTAATAAAGATGGCTTCAATACGTAAAACATGTTTACTGTGGGCAGCAATTGTCCAGGCGTTGGGATCACAATTATTAGGAACGTCGCTTGTTGCTGGTGTTAATAGTACCTATATATTTGACTATTTCAATGATGAAGACAAATCTGAGACAGACCGGAATACTACCATGTCAAATCGAAACAACGACCAGTATAATATTATGAGAAAGATCGTATCTAGATCAGGGTATTTTCTGAGGATTGGACCTGATGGACGTGTTAGTGGTACAAGTAACTGTAGGGACGTATATGGTTGGTTTTCTTCATTTTTCGATAGTCAACGGTTTGAACTTACAACCAAATGGACGTGAGTTCGAGCTGTACATTGCGTATGTCCTATTTGAAAGAGTTGATGTCTACGTTTCTATCATTACATGCTTTTTAATGAGAAAAATGATTGTAGGCCTACGATGTACATGGTTTTGGAATTACAGGCCTAATGATAATATTTTGCTAAAACTGGTGCATGATATAAACAAAGCAGGGAATATTGTCATGCTGCATAGATTATCTCATCGCCTTGTTTTACAAAATGTATGCAAAACAACCTCAATTCAATAATTCACTGCTATTGGTTGTTATTTCCAAGCATTATTTTTTCCCATATAGTTAAGGCAGAGATTATAGAGGGCGATATTTAAGGTCAGTTAGATGAACTGATATGATTTGAATATGCATACTGGACTTCCCCCTCTTAACTTAACAAAGACCTAAAAATATTGCACATTTAAAATTTCTAAATTCAACAGTTAGTATTAGATCTTCGTATATCCTTCAGAATCAGTAGGCCTACTACTTGGGGGCATACAATTGTCGCAACACACATATCGAGACCTATCTATACCAGGGAGATGTACTCTCCCTGTTTATTCTATAGGCCTGTATACTGTACTCAAATAGCCAGATTCAATATTATTGTATGCTTTTTTATACTTTCAAAGACATTGTCTTGACTAACTAAGAGATTTGCGCTTTTCCGTAGCTTTCATCTACGCACTTACTGTACTCGATACACCCAGCACATAACACTGCTCGCAAGAGAGGGGTCTGGTATGCATTATTCATGTACTGTATGTCAGTTCGCCTAACTCACCAAAAATAGCACCCTCTATAATTTCTGCCTTAAAGGTATGGAAAAAAAATAATGTGATCCGGAGAGTCAATTACATATCAAGTAGATATTAATGAACTGTAGTATGAATACCATGTATGATAATTTAAAATTAAAATAGTACCGTACTGTATTATATGAATTAACATGGCGATTTTTTTTTCAGTATACGTGACAACATTTGTTGTTGGACCTAATTTACTCATCATCCGAGGTACTGAAACTGGTCTTTACTTAGCAATGAATGAGAATGGAAAAGTCTCAGCAAGAAATGTAAGCTTGATCTAAACATCTCTAATGTACTATTTGGCGAGAGTTAAAAACATGTTTTAATTTCTCATCTGCATATATAGGCCATAGGTCGACAAACGAATAAAAAAAAAGTAGTCATTATCATTTTTATTTCATTGCATATCCAAAGGCCTATACAGAACTCTTTAAATGCAAACGAGTGAAAAAGAGTGAAAGAGTGAATACAGGGACCACTCGTGATGGAGTGAAATAGAAAGAGTGAGATTTCACTCTATTCAAGACAATTCATCAGAAGGACGGACATCAAAGGTTATAACTCTGGCATTGACATTCTAGGCGCACATGCGTTCCTACACGCTGAACGTCACAAAAACCATAGCAACCAGACCATAAACCGTCACCGTACGTGACGATTTACCCACGCGCGTGTTAGTTGCCATGATAATCGCGCGTCGTGTGGTGATTACAAAGACTAATGATATTTTGCACTAACATTAGACCATGGAGGTATTATTGAGAAGGAGATCACTCGGCAAAGCTACGCACACGCAGCGCTATGCCTGTCTCTTATACACATCTAGATGTGTATAAGAGACAGATTTAAGGTCAGTTAGATGAACTGATATGATTTGAATATGCATACTGGACTTCCCCCTCTTAACTTAACAAAGACCTAAAAATATTGCACATTTAAAATTTCTAAATTCAACAGTTAGTATTAGATCTTCGTATATTGACGAATTAACGATAAATGAAAAAAATTCCAATCCATTCCAATAATTACGCGAGCACGGATTTTACCCGAGCACGCACGTGCGCAAATATTCGATTATATATGAATTCTAATACGCTGTCCGTACTAAGTGATGTTAATTATAAAATAATTTAATTGTAAACCCAATTAAGTGTGTGAAATTAATATGCAGTGTACGTAACTCATATACTTTGCATGTGTTCATCGTGAAGATCATGGCACAAAATGGACGGTGTGTACCGCGTGACTTTCGCAAACCAAGGGGCGGAATGTCGCTGGAAGTCCCCGACTGAGTTGCAAGATGCGGCGGTGTTTAAAAAAAAAAATGATGTATACACATTTAATATAATATAGGCCTATAAAAAAATTTAGCCACATTTAACCCGTAAGCAGCTTATTCCATGCACTATCTAGCTTAGAATTTGGGAGAGTCTGTCCTCGAATAATTAAATAATTTCATCAATCTCTTTTTAAATAGGTTCAATTTAAACAATGTTTGCAGTTGACAGTTGGCAATTCCTGAAAGTATATTTTTAAGATTGTTTTATTTTTTCTTCGTGCATAGAGTTCATTCTTACAGTGGTACATTTTTAAATTCTATAAACTTGATTTTATATCGTGTTAAAAATGTGCAATTCGGCGAATCGGCCTCTCAACATGGTTGTTCAGCTGTTGGCCTTTCCCGTCATCAGAAACTGTTTATGTCATTATTATTTTATTGTATATTTGCCTGTGTCAAGTCGAATAAATAAGTAAATAAAATAAATATTTGTAAAAAATGATACAATACTATTGTCACTCATGTATATTCTACTCTTAAAACTATATAGACCTACATATTTCCTCAGGTAGGCCTTCTCGTAAAAGGACGGTACGGAGTTACAAGAAACGTAAAAATAGAACTTCAGTGTCAAGCCTCAATGCATTATTGTAGCATAACTTAACATATTTTAATACGCCTGTGTACTATACATTGTTAAAGATTCTATGTTGGCAAATTTACAACGAAACATAAAATATCAACACCAGAAACGATGATTGCTTTACAAGCAAATTTTATTCACTGATTATGGAATGCATATGCACATCCGTGGAAGATAGTCGTAGATATACAACTACGTATCATATAAACAAATAGTCAGTGCCAGACACCCTTTTTTCCACATAATTTTAGTATGACCTTTTCGTTAAAGAGCTATGCATGATCGAGTATAACATCTTAATTTTCTATATGAGTTATTATTGTTTATCAATGTTTACTTGCACCAATGAGGTTATGTATTCTCTGTCTATCTGTGCGTCTGTTAGCACGATTTCGCAAAAATCTAAGGAATGGATTGTCATAAAATTTAGTGGAATGCTACATAATAATCTAAGAGAGATATTGATAAACTGTTTGGTAGAAAAGACTAAAGGAAAAGGTCATGGTCACAGAAATTCGATTTCTCCCCTTAAACTTACCCTTAAGCAAGAAAATAATGGGATTGTCATAGTCGGCCTGCCGAGGTATGCATGCACTCAGTGGAGTAACTGCCAGTAAATATTTTGTTTGTTTTTAATTCAGGAAATATTGAACTTAAATATATTTTTGAGGCACCAGAAAAGTTTCTGGGTAGTACAATTTTTTTTTTATAGTGGGAAGACTAGGGAAACATTCGAGATGATTAAAATAAAGATCATAGGAATTATTAACAATATTGATGGTAGTCTAATTCGTAATGAGTTTAAACTTAGAGTGTATAACCAGTTTGCTGTCCCATCACTTAGGTATCATTTAACTGTACATGAAATTACAGATACACAATTAAGTGACCTAGATCACATTCATACGAATGCAATTAAGAAATGGTTAGGACTTTCCATAAATGGATCTACGCCAGCTTTTTCTATTTAGTACTGAGGGTTTCTCAATGCCTCTGCTATCTGATGTTTATCGAGAGTCTCATTCTCTGGCATACGCCAGATGCATGGTTAAAGCAGATAAGAGAGTTCATGCTCTTAAATGTAAACTGAATCGTGAATCTCAATGGTCTAAAAAAATGGTAGGAAGTGGCATGAAACTTATACTTCAACTAGTTTAAATGTACAAGACAAAAACTGGTCCCAAATTAAATCTAATGCTAAACAAATTATATATAAAGATCGAATTCAATTTCAAATTCAAAAAACGATTATATCAAGCCACTTCTTCAACAAGGTACCGTAACCTCCTGAAATTACTACATCTAGAATCATGTGATTTAACATGGAGATCCTTAATATTCTATCTTCCACGAGGAGTTTTAAGTTTTGCTGTCCGTTCCTCAACCGACTTCTTGCCATGTTTAAGCGATTTAAGAAATTGGGGAAAATGAGTCAACGACAAGTGCAAGATGTGTGGAAATGTGGATACCCTTAACCATGTACTTAACTCCTGTAACATTTCTCTTGAGCAAGGGCGACTCACATGGAGACATAATAGTATACTCCGCCATCTCGTTAAGTTCTTCTCCGAATTGAATAATGAAGGTATGCTTCCTGGATACTCTAACGGTGGAGGGACTGTTCCATCCGATATTCATATTACAAATTTAAAGCCCGATATGATTATTCTGAATGATAATGAAATTAAAATAGTTGAATTAACAGCCCAATTAGACCAATAATAAAAAGGCACATGGGAGGAAAACTGTTAAGTGTAGCCAGTTAATTGATGATCTTAAAGCAAAGGGTTTTCAATGCGAATTATTTTGTATAGAAGTGGGAAGTAGAGGGATCATAACACCAAATAACGCAAAGAGATTAAAATATATATTTAACACTAATGAAAAAAAATGTAAAGTGCTAAAGAAAAGCCTAAGTAGAATTGCTATTTTAACCACAATATGGAACGCCCGTCATAACACCATGTGGGATGACACTTCACTTGTGGAAGTTTAAGAAAATTGGTTAACTGAAATTTAAAATCAGTTTACTCAATCAAGTATTGTTTTGTGAATTGTCCGTAAAGTTTGTTTTACCCTGCAAGTATCTGAAATTTTCAGTTATTGACCTGGGTTTTTATGTACATTCTTTTGTAAATTTATATGAGACTTGTAATAAAGAATGATGAGAGAGATTGACTTAATGCTTAATATTTATTTACTTTTTTAGAACACAGAGTCAAGAATTCTCAGCCAACAAAATGTTGATATGCTCTGGCGTGAAAAATTCAAACCTCGTTCGTGTTTTGTGTCCTTTCAGTCATACAGAGCTGTCCAGAATAGGTCTACCGGCCTAGGCGAAAAGTCTACTGGGCCTAGAAAACGGACTAATGGCGAACGATCTATCGAACGTGACCGCTTTCTCTCAATCACTAAAGGCGGTCGCGTTACTACATCTACATCAGACACGCAGTTTAAAAGTAATTTCTTCCTTATATCTTATAAATCTCAAAATTAAAGATACTTATTTTTCTTGTGTTTATTTATTTATCTTTTTGCTATCTATTTAATGCTATTCTTACTGTGTGTGCAATTTATATATTCATTTGTTGGTTTGTTTTTTTTTTTTTTGTTTTTTTTTTTGTTATTAAGTAATATTTGATAAGTTTTAATTGTTCTAAAAATTTTACTCTAATCATCCTAATATGTTTGTAACGTGCTTAATAGGTTATAACATAACTACTACAAATGGTATAAAGTATTAATTTTCGTTTATCTTTGTGTTGATTGACCTATTGTTTCATCAGTGGACGAATCGTTCATAGGATGGTCGCATTACTGTATCTTTACCCAATTTCACAGTAATTTTGTTCTTCATATCGTAGAAATCTCAAAATTAAATATACTGATTTTTCTTGTCTTTATTCGTTTTTGCTTTTGTTTTTTGGGGGTTTTTTTGTTTGTTTGTTTGTTGTTTATTTTTTTTCTGTTTTTTTTTTTTTTTTTTTTTTTTTTTTTTTTTTTTTTTTTTTTTTTTTTTTTTTTTTTTTTTGCTATCTATTGTGTGTGCTTTTTATACCATTTATTTAATTTTGTCATACAAATATATTTGATCTGGTTTAAAGTAAACTTTTATTCCAACTTACTTAATAATTATGTTTGTGTGTTGTGTTAACTTTGCCTTGCTCTGTGTGTATTAAGGTTGTAAAATGACCACTTCCAAGATACACAAATGACATAAAGCATTATCATGACTGTATTACCGTATTATTCGAATAAATGCCCTCCTCGAATATACTTCCTTCCAGATCCACATTTGGAATAAACGCCTCCCTCCGATAACACGATTATTCTGTCTTTGAATAAGCACGCCCTCTAATGACTGTAAACAAAACTAATGGTAGTAATATAATTCTCAATTTTATTAATGTTCTATTCCAGTAGATTTACACTTGCTCTAACCTGGTTAGGATCAGTAAGTCTTTCGTCAGTAATTATGGTGTAGTTCCACATTTACAATGAAATTAAGGGATGTTTATTTGAGTCCGTATCCATTTTACACTCCCTCAAAAACCCTTCTCATCAATATAGGCCTACGCCCCAGGGCGTTATTCGAACAAATGCGGTAATTTTGGTTTATATTTGTGTTGATTGGCCTATCATTTCATCAATGATCAATCGTCATTACACACTAATAAATAATTCTTGGGTATCTGATCAGCTTAAAGTACTGGTATAATTTCATTAATTCAACACAAAGGACTTTTCTGCTCCATCCTATTCATTGAATATTGTTGGAGTGTGTCGACAATACCAAGGGCATATTCATTTCATCTTATACAGCTTCGTTGATTTCGAAATTTACTTTAGTATATACCGTTTTGTTAGTAAAAAACTTTAAAATGGTTCTAATAGTAATACAGTAGATAGAGAAAATCAGTTGCACTGATTATTTTGGTGTCCTGTAGGCCTACTAGTAAGCGAATGAAGCTAATTTGTGAAATAGAGATGGTACATTTTATCGGTGGCGTATTTAGGAGTCTTAAAATGGGGGATGGATGCTGATAGGAGGTGGGTGCGAATGTGGAGTGAAGGGGGAGGAGAATGCGTTCAGGAGGGGATGGCAACTGTTTACACGTGGGTAGAGACGCCGCTGAATATGATCTAATCGCTGATGTATGTTCTGTTATACCCATGAATGGCTAATACATTTATGCTCTTACTTAAATTTAGGAACTTCTCGCCTTTCCCGAGGCTGTGAGGTACTGGGGAGGGTCCAACATTTGCAGAATGAATGAAATAAGTTTTAATGAAAAAATAAACGAAATAAGTTTAAATGACTTGGGAGACCGTCTTTTGTCTTGTTACCCTCCCATCGTTTGAGCGATGTAAAAGCCAACAATAATTAGCCTGAAATTTATTCTCATGAATGACACTCCCCCACACCTAAAGAAGAAAAAAACTGTTGACTATTTACACTTTTTGCCAACTAAAAAGCACTCTACAGGGGCGGATCCAAAGATGTCCGATAGGGGGACCAAAAGTGGGGTCCATCGAGGTAACGCCACCCTACAGGGTCCAGGGGCATGCCCCCGCGACATTTTTGTTTTCCAGACGCCCGGAAATGACCTCTGAGGCGTTTTGGGCTATCTTTTTTTTTTTATTACTTTCCAAAAAGCCCGGCTCCACCCCACCCCCACCCCTAAATCCGCCTCTGCTCTAACATGTTAAGGGTGGTGAGAGGACCGACGTCGGCGACCATTTCCCTCTATGGATTCGCCCAAACAATAATCATTCTGGTTCATTTTTACTTTATAAATTAACAACATGAGCCAATAATAATTTTGTAGGCCCTATATAATGTTAAAGCAGGTAAGATTCTAAGCCTACTGGTAAAGAATATGGTAAACAATAGATTATACAATACAGGGCCGCCGGAACGTTTTTCAAACTTATAAGCAGGCGCGTAACAGGGGTCTTGGGTCGGGGGGGG
>NW_022705543.1:1011843-1022870 GCF_011630105.1 Anneissia japonica
GGCGGCGCCAGCGAAGGGGGGGGGGGGGGGAGGGGCTTAAGCACAACCATCGGTTTGGTCAAGCTCTCCCCCCTCCCATCTGCTAAAGCTCGTCGGGCAGTCGGACCAAAAGAAAACAAAAAATAGGCCTAGTTTTCCCATCGCAGTCATTTCCGGCCATCTAAAAGTTTTCCCATCGCAGTCATTTCCGGCCATCTAAAAGTTCCAATTTTTAAAAAAAATCTTGTTATGGGAGGAGTGTGGGGGGGGGGGCCCCCCCCCCCCGCCGCTTCCACCGCCCATGCAATACATGATAAAATGTTGTGATGGATGTGGTCTGTAGACATTCCTTATTCGTCACATAACTGACTATTTTAGTAATAAACATGGTCACTTTATAATACATTTTTATTGCATTTATATACGCGTTTGTATCAGCTGCACTCACAAATTTCTTTTCATTTTTTCTCTGGTGGAGCCAGCCGTAAAGCCATTTGGGCTTATTTGACTTCTCCAGACACAATTGCATTTGACTTTGTTTGCATCTTTATTATTTTTGTCCTATTACCACCATTATGCATTGTGTGAATAAATATGAATTTGAATAAAGTGGTAAGTTCCACTTACCTACTTGAATACTCTGCTGCTTCCTTCACTGTACTGTACGTAATTTGAACAATGAATTCTCACATGTATTTATTGCTTTTGTAGCGTGACAAGTCCACGTCCATTATATTTCTTCCAGAACTGTGAACGCGTCTGGACGGTAAATCAATTACGAAATATACAACATATTTTGTCAAACCTAGAAAAATGGGTACTAACAGCTATGCCTTTAATCTCCTGTTTCTGTCATGGGCTGAGCCTCAAATTCAACATGAATTATAAAAATTAATATTGTTATTATCATTAATTTTACTTTAGAGCTTTCCATCATTAATATTATTTATATAATAGCTTTTAGTTTTGGGCAGGATATTGCCTACTATCAGTGGCGGATCTAGGAATTCGAAATAGAGGAGGCCTAGGGAGATATATTGACAGATGTTTAGAGGCTGAGGTTGGTAAATTCTATGATTATGACACCTGTCACCTAGATGACAGGAAGCACTCTAATTTTACTTCTTCATTTTTTACGAATCCGCCTATTACATACCGGTACTAAACTAGAGTAATATTTCTGAGCCAAGATTTTGGGGCAATCGAGTTAACGGAACGTGAAACACGTACCGTTAGTTTGCTGGATAAAACAAGGAAATCCATCTACTTTTCTTGTCAATTATGATTCCCAATGTTGGGTGCGATTTATTCACGTGGAAGTAGTTGTCGCCTGCACGGTGTTTTGAGTTGATGTCACATGGTTTATACTGTATTTTGAATCCATCTAATGATGATGTCAGATTTTATACACCCAAATATGGCCATATTACATTTTTTTGTCAGATAAAATTTGATAGTTTTGGACAGAGCTTAAAAGCGTAGTTTGTTAGATTTAGATGATTCGAGTTTTTCTTTATAGTGTTAATTGGCACAAACCCAAGATCGTACCAGTGTGGGCGCCATTGGTTTATATTCAACATTCACATGTTTGTGTCTACTGACATGAAGGGATGTCAATACCCAGAGGTGACGGAACTAGGGGGTGCTGCGTTATGGAGAGTAATGTGTGACCGGAAATGTTCTGCAATGAGTTGGTTGTTACCATGCACCAGTGATGTCGGAGTACAGCAAGATGAAACTATTTAAAATTTAAGACCTGCCAACTCACCCGATCCTGTCGGGTGTCCCCCGATATTTAACAAATCTCCAGTTCTCCCGATCGAATGTAATTTTCACCCGATTTCACAGGCCACCCCCTCCCCAAAAATACTCAGATTTATGCATAATTTGATTGATTTGATCGTTATTATTCAATGTATTCGCCGCCTGTTCGCTTCGCAGCGCAATAAACAAGGAGCCATTTTCAATTCGAATGTCACCACCAATGGCCAATGACGTTTTTTGGTATCTTGCATCATCTTTTGGTTAATTCTGGAAACCTCCAGTTTTTTTTGTGTAAATCTCCAGATTTTTTTTATGATTCTTAAAATAATCCCCAGATTTTCATTACCCAAGAGTTGGCAGGTCTGTATTTATGTAATGCATGAATAAAGTTCGGGGTTTGTCGGGTAGTGAAATGATTATTTTACATTTTAAGTGCTTCCTCCATGCATAAGTGTAAGCTAAATGACAATTATTTCAAAGTTCCCTCTTTCCAAGAGGGGATGCAAATGCTTTGTAAAAATAAGTACGCCGCGGTACTCATTTTCACAAAGGAATACACACAACTGGTTAGCTAACAATATGCAAATGTTGCCTAGCAAACGTCTGTACTGTAGCGTGGGTGTGGGGGCAGCAGGGGGGACGATAAGGCATAATAAGACTAGGCCTAAGTAGACAGTGCAATTATATGTGATAGAAAGTACACTTTCGAAAGAAATAAATTAAAAAAAGAAAAAAAAAATAACTAAGAATAATTCAGTTGCAGACGTACCTTGTTTAAGTATTATACAATGCTAACAATGCGGCTTTTGTAACCCTAGCTAGGCAAGGCATCCTTGTGCAAAGCAGTGGTGTTTGTTTATCCATGAAAAAATCACGCCGGGAAAGTTTGCCTTACCAGGAAAAGGTGACGTAATCTAGCTTATGACGTATGCATGCTAAGTACATTGTGAGTGTGACGTCACCAAAAAATAAACATTTTCTATTATAACCAAACTATTATTAACTACAAGGTTTCCCTTAATACGAATTAAGGGTAGCACGATCTCCTTGCCATACAAATTACAGCTCCCACTGACGTCTCAGTCGAGAAATACGGGTAGCTGAAGTTTTTCTCGCAAAGGGGGGCTATCCTACTGATGTACTGTGTAATGGGGGACAATTAGGCCTGGCCTAAGTAGACAGTGATAGAAAGTACACTTTCGAAAGAAATAAATTAAAATAAGAAAAAAAAAATAACTAAGAATAATTCAGTTGCAGACGTAACTTGTTTTAGTATTATACAACGCTAACAATGCGGCTCTTGTAGCCCTAGCTAGGCAAGGCATCCTTGTGCAAAGCAGTGGTGTTTGTTTATCCATGAAAAAATCACGCCGGGAAAGTTTGCCTTACCAGGAAAAGGTGACGTAATCTAGCTTATGACGTATGCATGCTAAGTACATTGTGAGTGTGACGTCACCAAAAAATAAACATTTTCTATTATAACCAAACTATTAATAACTACAAGGTTTCCCTTAATACGAATTAAGGGTAGCACGATCTCACAATATAATATTGTCAGGTAAGTCATAATTATAAATAACAAAAAGAAGTTTGACCATCTAACATAACATTTTTGTTTTCTTTTTTTTTTTTGTTGGCAGAGGGTTATGTTTATTTGTTCTGTATCTTTACAATTGTTTTCTCAATCGCAGTCTTATTCAAAGTGGAACCAGGTTTAACCTTCCTGACAACTTAAAATGAAGGTCCAGTGTACATATCTGGCTCGTGTGCACTTTAAATAACCCATTGCATCTTTCTGAAGAGGAGGGGTGTAGAGGCTACAAATGTAAAATTTGACCACAAATGTAAAAATAACCACAAATGTCAAAACATTCTACCCGCAAATGTCAAAATATCCGCAAATGGCATAACATGTCAACCGCAAATGTAAAAATAACCACAATTGTAACAAAAATCGCCCACAAATGTAAAAATCTGTTTAACCACAAACGTAGAAACATTTCACCTACAAATGTAAAAATTTCCATTTTTACCTCTAATGTTATAACATGTCAAATGCAAATGTAAAAATTTTCCTAAGCACTTAAATCCTTAAATATTGAAAAACCCTAATTAACTGCTATAGTAGAGCAGCTAAAGCAAGTACATGAAACTAGTCGTGTTTATTAAAACTTTAAAAAAAATATTGACGCCGGGATTGACGCCAATAGAACAATCATCGGCACTATTTTTAGCGATGTAGAACTAAAAAGTATTGATGAAGTATGTTCACACAACATCATTCAAACCGTGTACAAAATATTTAAACAACTAATCAAACAATATCTGTAATTTTGTAGAGCATGGCACCAGAGTACAGATTATATTTAGTATATACCTGAATGAAGAAAATAACCTTGAATTCAAAAGATACGAAGCAGTTTCATGTCTTGCAATTCAACAGAACATTGAAAATGCAATAATCAGTACATGGATGCTTCAGCTTTATAAAGGTATAAACAATTTCCCCTTGGTATCACTAATAAACCCCCGGGTCTATCGACTTAAAAATAGAAAATTTCTACTCCTCAACCTATTTCCAGCAACCGTAGAAAATGTCATCGCAATTATAGCTCAATGAGAACTGTATTGTTGCTATGGAGTTTCTTTGACTCCTGCTGTGATTTTTCTTTAATTTTTTTCAGTACTTTTAAAACCTTTTTTCTCAGAACTATATAGGCCAGTTTATAGAGAATAATTATAATTCGAACTAGCTTAACTTTACTTTACTTGTAGTTGTCCGATTGAGATCGTTGAACCCTCATTATAAGGTTAATGATATGCACTATTCATTTACATTAAAAACCATTTTGATAGAGTACAAGTTTACAACCCTTTTGTAGTCTTTTCGTCACAATTGTCTGATATAACTTTAAACCTTAGTGTGAATACTTTGTATTTTAGAAATGCCACCTCAAATAAAAAATAAAACAAAAAGATAAACATTCCAGATTTTGTGGCTCAAGGAGCCATAGAAACATCTACCAAACATCCGTGGTCTTTGGAAGGAAACATCATTTAATATCTAGTTATGGTTAAATGCATTAGTATTTTCAGCTGGAAATCATCCCAGTATCCCAGGATTTCTGGGATGTGGTTATGGCTAACAACATGTCTATAATGAAGTATGGCCAACTAACATATGTACTGAATAAATAACTCGAAATAAACTGTTTTATTCAAACAAATGTTTCTCAAAAGAGTATAAGAATAAATGTAGTTTGATATTTTTGTTTATTATGCAGTCATAATATAATAATGAAAAAGCAAAAAAAATATTAATTACATGTTATTAGTCACACACTTAAGTTGGCGTCTCCACCTCACCAATCAATCAATACAAGGTATTACAGCTGCATTCTTATATAGATTATGCCCCATAAAAAATATTAGTTTATCACCCTATCAAAGAATAAAAACTGATGAGGGAGGGAGGTTTTTTTCCTAACCCTGCCCCCATTTTACCGATGTTCGCAAGTAAATCAATGGTTAAAGACAAATATATAAAAAGTAATAAGCATGGAATCAAATTTGTATTAAAAAAATGTTTTTGTTGTACCAGTAAACATATTTGCAAGAAATCCTGAGCTGCAAGTAATTTCCCCAAAGTGATGAGGGAGGGGGTAATAAACTAATATTTTTTTATGGGGCCTTATAGAATAATAATAATTTTTTCTTATGTTAATAAAACAAAAATAATACTAAATGTCAGATATTTTTTAATGTTTCTCATGTTTTTATATTGTATTGTATTTATGCTCCCTGTAATTGGAGTTCACGCTGTTGGCTGAAATAAAATAAATAAATGATTCAATAAAATAAGTATGGAATGTTAGATTACTAATATTCTCCAACAAAATTTTTAGTTAAGGTAAATAGAAGCATTTTCAGGCATTTAAGACCATAATTAAGTCCCTACAATTTTAGAGAAGTAAACTGTAAGTAAATTTATAAAGAGTTTGATATTTTAAGGTAATTGAGTCAGATGTACGATAAGAATGGCCCCGGAAAAAATGGCCCTGGAAAAAATGGCCCCGGAAAAAATGGCCCCGGAAAAAATGGCCCCGGTAAAAATGGCCCTATATTACAGGTAGGTAAATATGGCCCCAATGAAAAAATTGGTAATAGAAATGATATATATTTTTTTTAATCTTCAAATATTTAAATACTGTATAAGCAAGAATTGAAACAAGAAATAAAAAATGGCCCTCAATTATAAAATTCAGGGAAAAAAAAAAAATTTTGTAAAATACCTTGTAGCAAAAATTTATTTAATAAATCAACATAAAGAATATGCATATTTGAGAACTACAATAAATTAGTTTTTAGCTCCTATGAGTAGCTCTGGGAGTAGGTCTGTCTAAGTATTTTTTAAAATTATTAATATTATTAGATACTATTACTATATTTGGGGCCGATTATTAATATTATTATTATTATTAATGGCTCTGATGGGACGCTCTAAAACATTGATTTGGCACCGGTTTTGAACGACGAACTTGCAGGGAATGTTATAAACCATTTTCGCGAAATTTGAAATAAAAATTTCCAATAACGTGGCGAATACCAACTATGGGGACTTTCAGAGGCCTGGCATTTCGCGGTACGTATTACTGTCATGGATAACATCAACAATAAATCTAAATTGCTAACGAGCACAAACATTTTAAAACGGAAAAACAGTACTGTACAGTAAAATGTACAATAGTCAGCGAATTTGTCAAACAAGCTATAAAAAAAAAGTCTCGCCTTGGGTAGCATCTTTTTAAAGAAAATCATTAATTTCATTTAAAAAAACACAAGTTACTGATTGATTAAATAATTCTATTTTAAATAAGAAATGATTATGCACAGTAAAGGTAACATAGGACAACATTTAAAAGATCATTATATTAGTGCTACTGAAAATAATGCAATCCATACTCATAGTATCGCAATCTTAACTAAACCTTATTGCATGTATAGGTATAAACAAAATGGATTAATTCGCGCCATTCACTTTTGTCATGGATAACAATGAATAAGCAACAATTGTGTATTGAAACCTGGGAATGTTAGTTGTCAATGAAATTATCAGGAAAGGAAATAAACAATAAAATAATCAAGTAAAATTTAACCGTTGAAATGCTTACAAGATAATTAAATGTGATTGGACCCCACAAACGCGTGTCTAAAAACACGTTAGTAAAAAATAATCTGAAAGTTATCCTGATTTACAAATGTTCAAAATCATAAAATCCAAATATCACTCACTGATTTTACTTATGCTCATAATTTAGAGGTCAATACATTTTATGTAATTAAGTACTGTACAGTAATTTAGTTGACTTCCAAAAGCACGGAGAATTGATTTGCAAAATCATTTTTTTGAAAATGAAAAATTTGTAGAAAATGAAACAATTCAATTGTGAATTCATGGCTGTAATTCATGGCTTTTTATTTATCTTTGAATATTTTATCATTGAATATTAATTCTTGCAAAAAGTAAAATGTAAATGGCAATTTGTTTGATGTTAGATTCCTTTTAAAAACTAAATTATTTAAGAAAAAAAAAATGCATATATTGACTCAAGAAAATCAGTTTTAATACAGAATTTGATTATTGTGGAAATTCCTTTTAAAAAGTAAATTAGTTAAGATAAAAAAAAATGCATATAATGACTCAAGAAAATCAGTTTTAATTCAGAATTTGGTTATTGGGGCCATTTCTACCTACCTGTCATATCGTCGCTCACATCACGAACTAACACAATTAAATTCAATTGTGTTCGTGAAATCCAAAAAGCGCGTCAAAATACGCGCTGTTGTCGTTAAGGACTTTTTGTGTGGTAAAGAATACAAAATTGCTTGACAACCAATACGCGCTCGTTTTGACGCGCTGCTGTGATTTCACGAACTAACACAATCTACTTTGATTGTGTTAGTTCGTGATGTGAGCGACGATATGGGGCCATTTTTACCGGGGCCATTTTTTCCGGGGCCATTATTTCCGGGGCCATTTTTTCCGGGGCCATTTTTTCCGGGGCCATTCTTACCGTACACCCCGTTAACCATAGGACAAAATTCTTCATTAAAGCCTATAGATTAGAGCATATATATCTGATATACAGATATGTATAATTATGCTGGTTATCTAGGGTCAAAGGTCAGAAATGTCATTTTCGATCACTTTCGGAATAAAATCAAATATATACATATACAGTATTTCCCAAAAAAACTGAATAACGGTTATGAAGATATGCATATGCTACAATGTACCTAGGGTCAAAAGGTCAGAAATGTCATTCGTGTCACTTTTAGACAAAACGTTGCAGTTGTACAAATAGCAACATGCATATTCTGAATCAATTTGAGATTATTGAGATAGGATATGCTACAGCGTACCTAGGGTCAAAGGTCAGAAGCATAATTTCCTGTCACTTTTTGTCAAAAATTTACATTAGGTATAATATAAACATGCATGTTCTGAACAATTTGAGGCCAAAATTGAGTCTCTACGATTATCCGTTACCAAGATATATAGATCCCTTCTTTCAGAGGGCCTTATAATTCGAATTGTCGGCGATAGTAGGCGTCAGAAACTCTTGGCAAACAACTTTTGTTTTAATCTACACATATCAAAGATATTTTGTGCCAAGTTTCCTGCTTTGGTAATTAAGTGCACAGCTTGGTCCTTAGCTGCTCTACTGAAATGCACAACTTGATGCTTTACCTGCTCTACTATAGCAATTAATTAGGGTCTTTTAATATTTTAAGGATTTAAGTGCTTACGAAAAATTTTACATTTTGCAGTTGACAAATTTGAGGTAAAAATGGAAATTTTTACATTTGTAGGTGAAACGTTATTACATCTGTGGTTAAACAGATTTTTACATTTGTGGGCGATTTTTTTTTTTACAATTGTGGTTATTTTTACATTTGTGGTTGACATGTTATGCCATTTGCGGTTATTTTTACATTTGTGGGTGGAATGTTTTGACATTTGTGGTTATTTTTACATTTTTGGTAGATTTTTACATTTGTGGGCTCTACAAGGGGGTTGTTACCCCGATGCTATGGTTCATTTCAGCCCCTTTCGTTGTGGAATGATGTGAACATGTAGCTAATATAAGCGCCTCCTTATAACGGCTGGTAATCACGGAACACGCCCATACTCAATTCAGCACAATTATTCAGCGAATTATGTTATTCTCCTATATTTTCCTTTACCTTCACTTTTAAGAATAGTCAGTCTTTCTCTGTGTATGTTTCATTTGGTGTATCTTTTTGAGCATTACCCTCTTTCGCACAATCCTTTCTTTTTTAAATCCGACTGTATAATTGTATTTAGTATTTGAAAATTTTAAGAAAAATACATTCAACTTATACTTCAAATCTCATGGCATTGTTATGACAATAAAGAATATCTGAATCTGAATATTTTAACATTTTTTTGAGCAATAATCTAGAATTTTCTCCCCTGAATCCTTACAGTGAATACCGGTATAGGCCTGATTGTGTTCTTCGTACAAACCAATCTTGTCAATTTTCATCCCAACCATTGGGATTTCGTTGTTTTTCGTGCATAGGGTTCTAATACTACGGAAGCCCGTTAGTGTCAACAGTGAATAAAAATTTCAAATCAGTTAACTGGCGGCCGCCACTTAATTATCTGGTGGCCGCCACTTAATTATCTGGCGGTCGACACTTAATTATCTGGCGGCCGCCACTTAATGGCGGCCGCCACTTAATTATCTGGCGGCCGCCACTTAATTATCTGGCGGCCGCCAGATAACTGATTTGAAATTTTTATTCACTGTTGACACTAACGGGCTTCCGTATAATACCTATTATAACATGTTACTCTATTCATGCTACATCCAACTAATAGAAAAAACTCAATATTCAAAAATATATATATATATATATGGTCATTAAAGGGCATTTACACAGGCAAAACAGGTAATTTAATTAATGCGGGAATTAATTTAAAATATACATACTAAAACATTCGTAATTACATTATGCAATAATATTGGGAACATATCAAATTATTGTTGTTTTAATTACATTTTGGCTGATTTCATATTATAAATGAATAGTATTTGTATTGCAAATTATTGCTAGGCCTATATATTACAGTGCATCTTCCAATTCCAGACCCCTCAAATTCCGAGACCCCTCTAATTTGAGACCACTTTTCCAAAGACCGAAATAACAATCTTCAACCTTTTAATTTTTATTTTATTTTTTTATTTAAAACATCTTTAGGCAGGATAACATATACAGGCGAGATCTTACCGCTGTTTTACAATATGGTCCTGCAAACACATATTACAATAACAACAACAAAAGTAACCATCAAAGTACAACAAAATAAACAACAGTTAAAACTTTGGTAGAAAACTATCCCCCGCCGGACACCAACCCGGTACTTTTGAGTCAAGGTTTCGGGGCCAGGAATTAAAGCTCAAGGTTATGCTTAACTACAACTTAACTACAATATGGTAAAAACTATCCCCCGCCGGACACCAACCCGGTATTTCTGAGTCAAGGTTTCGGGGCCGGGATTACCAGGTAGGACAAATACTGTATAATTACTTAAATAGATAAAAATGGTAGAAACTATCCCCCGCCGGACACCATCCCGGTATTTCTGAGTAAAGGTTTCGGGGCTGTCACAACTTTTATCTTAACTACAAACCTAACTAAACAATGGTAAAAACTATTCCCCGCCGGATACCATCCCGGTACTTCTGAGTCCAAGTTTCGGGGCCGGGAATAAATGTTAAAAGTATAGACCAAGAAAATATAAAAGGAAATGAATTGTGAAATCAGAAAAAGTGTTTCTTATAAGTAATTTTGAATAAAGTAAGAGATTGACATTCTTGAATTCTGATTGGGATTTTGTTCCAAACTTTTGCTCCAGAGATTTTTAAAGAGCCATTCATTACAGAGCAATTTGGAATTGGGGGGATAACATTAAGCGAGTGAGCGTATCTCGTAGAATATCAATGTCGGTCAACAACCATTTCTATATCATTACATAGGCGGGAAGGCGCAACACCATTTATACATTTGTACATTAAACATGCAAGGGCGTAATCTCTACGTTCATCAAAAAGTTTCCAATTATTTTGCTTAATAAGATCAATTCCACGAAAATTTATAAAATCAAAATTATTTTTAACTATTTTAGCAGCTCGTTTTTGTAGCCTTAGTAGAATGTTTTTGTTTTTGTTAGACGTAGTTCCCCACACTGAGAT
>NW_022705543.1:1030156-1035605 GCF_011630105.1 Anneissia japonica
ATGGAATTCCCTTGACCCCTTTTTTAAATCTTTACCCAGTTTTTCTTCTTTTAAACTTAATATCAAACGATATCTGGTCTCGATGTATGGTAATTAAGCCTTCTAACTTATGTATTAAAATAGAAACCAGACTACCTGTTTATTTTTCAGTTTTTGTATTTTATTTTTATTTTAATGGTGGCCACATCTTAAAGTTTTTCTTAAACTTATTGTGGTCTCCCTCCACATAGATTTTTTGAATATGTTTGATCATGTATATGTTTGTTTTTGTTCATTATGTGGAAAATAAATAAATCAATCAATCAATCAGTATCATTTGTGCGATAATATATATATAATAGATCACTATATTAAACAAACTCGACTTTTAAGTTGATCCTCATCTATGCCTTGTTTTTTGTGTATATTTGGTCATGGTGAAATAAATGTTTGATGATTTTATTTGAAACTTTACGTCCTGAACGAATTATACCAAACAATTCGATCTGAGGCGAGTTCCATATTACTACATCATAATGTAATCTAGTTTACTTTTTAGCTGTTGCTTATCAAATTTGTATACGAAGCCATTATTTCCCACAACATTGTTGTTTTAAGGTAATCATACAGAAATATAATTACTTTAATTTAACCAATAAACACCGGTTATTAGAGGTTATCACTAATTTGATTAAAATGGCACATAAGTAAAACTGCACTTATCGATTATATAACTACTTATTAAAGCTGTACAGATTTACGCAAGTACTCGTACGATGATGCTACATGGTTGCTAACAAACAGTATAGGCTGGTACTACTATAATAGGTCATTGTAATTTTATATAGCATAGACGGAGTAACAGCAAAATTGACAAACTACAAATGTAATAAATATTCAGTAAGACCTAATTGGAGACGTCTGAACTTGTTATAATATCACTAAATTTTCTTGACAAGAAGATCCCTCATAAAAATTTGTAGTAGGCCTGATGACTGGTCAGTCCAACCGTGTTGGCAGATGAAACCGATGTGTGTGAATTCAAGCGAGGCTTTTCTATTAAAAATTACATGGAATAATAATGGTGCTAATAGCGGTATAGCTTTATCCTTATAATGAACTCTATACGATAAAAGTCACGTTAATGAATGGTGACACAAGCTAGATATGCTGTACAAGTCCAATTGGGCTCCAGATTACAACTGGTATACTCATATTTATTTTGTTATTTATTCTGTTATTCAAAATCGGACTTCTTTCAGGCCTTAAACAAGACATGTAAGTACATCTAATTTTAATGATGTAGTAAATTACACAATTTCGAACTTCATTCCTCATGTACAATATTTTAATTTGGCGTTTTCATCTGTTCTAGCTCATTTATATTTACGGAATAATGTGAATTTGTACACGATGTCCTTGTATAGGTAATGTTATCATTTCTTTTTTGTGATAGTCAGTAATAGCTTTTGATATATTAACGGATTACAAATTATCCATGCCTTGTTCACAACCGCTAATGTGTAAAACTGGTAATTTAGTAACAAAATGTAGCACACTCCACAGCTTATGTAGTGAAACTCCGCGCTAATGTAGAAACACCAACATAATTGCATCATAGCTAATGTAACTACTATCGCCAGCTAATGTAGGATATAGTATAAATTTGTTTGTTATCAAAGGGGAAGATATTATAATCGAGGTTACCAGTTTTAAACTATTACGTCTTTAAATTATCATCAACAGTAGGCCTACTACATTTCTTCGAAAAATCATCACGTGACATTGTTTCGATTTAATCTTTTAATCTGTTTGATGCCTGTTTGTTGTTTGCCATAGCACAGTATTCCTCAATGAATATTGTTCTATAAATAAATTATGAGATAAATTACCTCCGACGGGAATCGAACCTGTGACCTCTTGCTGTCAATGTGAACACCAAACCACTCCACCACCATCATTTTATCATATATGTATTTTATATGGCTACATATTTTATATTTTGCTCTGAGGAAGGGCTATTACCAAGGTACCAATGAAAGGCATTTCTAATGTTTTATCCCCTCTTGAAACTTGAAGCGGTCAGGTAAATTCTCTCATTCTATCATGTGTGTACCGGTATAGGCCTATGCAGAAAAAAATGAGTACAGTAGTTGCATACGTGTTCTTTTTTCCATGAATCGATAAACCCCAAAGAAAGGGGGTCGGGTGTCCTCCCCGGGAAAATTTTGATTCCTAGATGGCGGGAAATGAGCTTTCCCGACTTCTGAGGTGTATTTTAATGATTTTTAATTTTATTTTTCTTCCCTCTTGAAAATGGTCAGGTAAACTTTCTCATTGTTATTACAATAAATAGGCCTATTTGTGTATATACATTAAAAAAAAAAAAAGAATAGTTGCATACGTAGGCCTATTCTTTTTTCTATAAATTGATGAGCACCAAAGAGGACGGGGTTAGGAACATTTTTGTTCCTAGATGGCGGAAAATAAATAATAAAAGTTTAGGTTCCCCTCTTGAAAACGATTCAATGAATCGATGAACCCCAAAGAGAAAGGGGGTCCGGGTTCTCCGTGGGAAAATTTTGATTCATAGCTGGCGGAAAATGAGCTTTCCCACTTCTGAAATGTCTTTTAATTACATAATTTCTTCAAATTCAAGGTTTACCCCTCTTCCTAGATTGCGGAAGCTTTCCCGACTTCTGATTTTCCCATTGTAACCAAAAAAATTTCAGAAAGTAGGCCTAGAATTTTATATATATATATATTTTTGACCCCTGACCCCTCCAGATCCGCCAATGTAAGATATATAAGACAGACCGACAGACCAACCGACTGATGGAATGACCAACCGACGGACATTATTAATAAACTGCCTACCAATAAGTATAATGCAGGACACTCACTGCGTCGTACGACGAATTTAACTTCGCTCCCTGAGAGCGATAGACGACGCCACATCATGCCGCCTGTTGATTTTCGGTGGCTGTCTGAACGATCGTTCTCCGTAGAATCGCGTCGGCCGACGATGGTCGGGCCAGCGCAGTGAGTGCCCGGCTTAACTGAAATTGGGAATACAGATGTTAACCGTAATGGTGACCTACCGACGACCGCGACGAACATACGCCATTGTCGATCTTATGAACAATGCGATACCATTATTAAGGCTTATTGATTAGTGGTTACACCGAGATGAGCACCCAATAGAGATGTCAACAAAAAATGGAAGGGGAAATCGAGACACAACACTACCCATAGAGGGGCCCACTAAATCCGTCCCTGAATACCGTTCTATTCCACAATCACACTGTATCCTAAACCAATTGTTTTTAATTTTGTCATTTTTTTAGGCCACCATATTGATTGTAGTACAGTATGACTGCTCCATAACGCATCCGCATTTATTCAATTTCAAATACTCAAGTTCTAGTAAAGTTTGGTTAGGCCTACTTATATTGATATGTTGTGCCATAGAGTACATGTATTCTACACTGTTCGTTACGTTATTTAAGTCAATAAAAAAAAGTAGATAAGTCAATAAAAAAAAGTAGAATACATCATGATTTCAAAGTAATAGGCATATGACTACGTACCAACAACTTTTATTTACTAACATTTTCGTTATGGAAAACACCTTGCTGGTCCCGAAGGTGCCCCATCCCGTAACAGGAATAATAATATTAATGATATAGCTTTAATGGTGAGGTACTCAATTGAGAGCTCGGTAGGAAGTAAATCAACACTTCCCACGGCTCTCTAGATTGATAATATGTTTATAGAATTACCTGTATTGTTTTACTTCTTCATATTTCTCAAATTCATACATTTATAGCCATAAGAATAAATAAGTGAACAAAAATACGGTACAATCTATAAAAAACATACTAATTATAAATTGATCATAACTATTAAACCTCTACGTCAGTCAACATCTCGCTAGCACTAATGACTACTTATTCAGACGCATGCGCAGACTGTTTTCGCAACAACTAATTCCTCCATGTTTGTCGAGAGCCTCTTCTTAGAATTGTCATACCAACTGTATGAAGTGAGACCTAATACTCATGCATGTGGATTTGCTTTCCCCAATAAAATTAACATGACCTAACGAAGTTTGATCGATGTACTGCAGTATTTTAAAAGCACAATGTCAAAACTAACTATTATGAAAGACCGCGTGGGGTCTTGCACGACAACCTAGGAACTAAATATAGGTTCGTTTATATTAAATTATACCAAGAGAGAGATGTTATATACGTTATGATATACAACATCCCTTTTAGTCTTACTTTAACATAGCATAATAATTAATCAAAACATACCATAGGCCTACCTCCGAGGCGCCCCCCTCTCCACTGTTAATAAATGCTCTAGTATTTCAGCCTGCCCTTTCGGACATCTCTTGATCCGCCGATGCTAATCTTAGAGACGCCACTGATTATTACTCAGACGGCAACATTCTCAGAAGGGAACACAGCCAGCGACCGTTTTATACCCACAGAATGATGATGCATGTGAATAGTATAACCGGTATTGTAATCATTGGTTGATACGTCATCAATGTATTTTATTTCTATCGGCCTATGCCTAATTGGACATAATTATGAGACTATTTCCAATATAATCCAATTTCTTGCATGATTATAATCATACGTCTCTATTGCGCCAAAGACGGAAAAGTGCTTGAACTTATCACATCAAAATCGATAAGATATTTTATTTAGTTGGTGAGAGACCTTTACAAATCCGTTCACTGGGTGCCCCTCATGTTTCACACGTTTGTTTCCTTTGCTTTTTTGACGATTCTTTATAGCTTATCTTCTAATTCTAAGCTTGGTTGATTCCTATCTCCACTCTAAGTTAATTTCCACCTTATCGCCATAATACTTGAACTTCACAAGACAACCATAGACACACGATGCTCTACATTTGAGACTTGGGGGGTCAAGTTTATTTTTGTGAGAAAAAAATCCTGTAACTTAACGGAAATGTTAAGCCGGCCACTCACTGCGCCCGACGGTCGTCGGCCGGCGAGAATATGGAGAACGCAACGACGGCGGCGCACAACGGATCGTTTTAAATGACGATCAGTTCAGGCTGCTATACCGACAATCAACAGACGGCGTCACGTCGTCTAGCGCTCTCACATGGTGGACCTTTCCTATCAATTGAGTCCTTAGAGGTCGGCTTTACCCACCAGAACCAGAACCAGGGAGAGGATTCGGATCCGGTGAACCATTGAGTGCCCGACTTCACCCCCCAAAAAATCCTGAAATTGGAAGGCAAGCATCATAATGCCCCTTTCACACATTCACGATTTTTGCTACGATTGAGCACGAATTTTTAATTTTTAAAAACCGCAATGGCGCCGTACTAAATTTCGTGGTCAACCGTAATTCACCGTAGCACATCGTACTGGGTCTTGATGGGTGTACGGTAAGAATGGCCCCGGAAAAAATGGCCCCGGAAAAAA
>NW_022705543.1:1035682-1043260 GCF_011630105.1 Anneissia japonica
AAATTGTGGGGGGGGGGGGGCCTGATGTGGGTTGGGATGTATGTAATTTTGGGTGTTCGTAATTTTGTAATCTAATACACTGTGATTGTGTAAGTGACAACTAAGTACAATTCAATTGGTCATTTTTTTTTTAAAGATTTTTTATTGGTTGAGAATCTATGCCTGTCTCTTATACACATCTAGATGTGTATAAGAGACAGGCCTAATTGGACATAATTATGAGACTATTTCCAATATAATCCAATTTCTTGCATGATTATAATCATACGTCTCTATTGCGCCAAAGACGGAAAAGTGCTTGAACTTATCACATCAAAATCGATAAGATATTTTATTTAGTTGGTGAGAGACCTTTACAAATCCGTTCACTGGGTGCCCCTCATGTTTCACACGTTTGTTTCCTTTGCTTTTTTGACGATTCTTTATAGCTTATCTTCTAATTCTAAGCTTGGTTGATTCCTATCTCCACTCTAAGTTAATTTCCAGCTTATCGCCATACTACTTGAACTTCACAAGACAACCATAGACACACGATGCTCTACATTTGAGACTTGGGGGGTCAAGTTTATTTTTGTGAGAAAAAAATCCTGTAACTTAACGGAAATGTTAAGCCGGCCACTCACTGCGCCCGACGGTCGTCGGCCGGCGAGAATATGGAGAACGCAACGACGGCGGCGCACAACAGATCGTTTTAAATGACGATCAGTTCAGGCTGCTATACCGACAATCAACAGACGGCGTCACGTCGTCTAGCGCTCTCACATGGTGGACCTTTCCTATCAATCGAGTCCTTAGAGGTCGGCTTTACCCACCAGAACCAGAACCAGGGAGAGGATTCGGATCCGGTGAACCATTGAGTGCCCGACTTCACCCCCAAAAAAATCCTGAAATTGGAAGGCAAGCATCATAATGCCCCTTTCACACATTCACGATTTTTGCTACGATTGAGCACGAATTTTTAATTTTTAAAAACCGCAATGGCGCCGTACTAAATTTCGTGGTCAACCGTAATTCACCGTAGCACATCGTACTGGGTCTTGATGGGTGTACGGTAAGAATGGCCCCGGAAAAAATGGCCCCGGAAAAAATGGCCCCGGAAAAAAAGGCCCCGGAAAAAATGGCCCCATATGACAGGTAGGTAAAAATGGCCCCAATAATCAAATTCTGTATTAAAACTGATTTTCTTGATTCAATATATACATTTTTTTTATCTTAAATAATTTAGTTATTAAAAGGAATCTAACATAAAACAAATTTCCATTTACATTTTACTTTTTGCAAGAATTAACATTCAATGATAAAATATTCAAAGATACCCTCCTAATTTCACAAAAGAGTGGGTTCTTTTCCAAACAAATACATCCTGCCTAATATTGTGTGTTTAGATTTGATCTTTTGCTTTAACTTTAGAAATTGAGATCATTTTAGATACTATTTCTGTATAAACTAAGTTTTTTTTTTCATATTACTGTAAACCTAATGGGTTTTGATAAATTTACTGTGCACTACGGAATTTCCAATAAAAAAGAAAATTATTTAAAAAGACCATAGATTAAAAATAAGTAAGGCGTAACATATTTTTAATCTATGTTAAAGCATAACTATTTTTACATAATGAAATTTAGTAAATCAAATTATTATTTGTGGCTTTTATTTATTAAATCAATTAAGAACATAATCTCAAAACAAAATTTAATGACAAGAAAGATCGACGTTTCGGGTCCATCAGGGAACCATTCTCAAGATCAAGTAAATGGAAAAAACTAAAAACAAAAATACCAAGCAGTGACAGGAAGTAAGTAATTAATTTACATATCAATAGGGCCTACTGTGTGGGGCCACAGTGAAGCTTAGCAATAATTAGCCCTTCTTAGCAGATTAACTAGATAAACAGTTTGGCTTTGACTGAATCAGTTTGTTTGTTAAGTGTAGGTTTCGGTTCTTTGATCCAAAGCATTTGTTTAATTAAGCAATCAAACTCGGATTTGCACTTAGATAAAACCTTGAAATAATTAAGAGTTTCAGTAGCACTAATATAATGATCTTTTAAATGTTGTCCTATGTTGCCTTAACTGCGCATAATCATTTCTTATTTAAAATAGAATTATTTAATCAATCAGTAACTTTGTTTTTTTACATGAAATTAATTATTTTCTTTAAAAAGATGCTACCCAAGGCGAGACTTTTATTAATCCTTGCTTGACGAACTCGCTGACTGTTGTACATTTTAGTGTACTGTATATATGTATTCCTACTAAAAAGTTTCTAATACTAATTTAAAAGCATCTTTTTTAACGCATGCAATGTTACTATTTTTTAAAAGTTGCTTTGTAAGTTACAGTATTCTAACCATTTATTGCCAATATTATTATTATTATTTAATTATTATTATTATTATTGTCATTTCATAAAACAAATGAAATAACAAATAAACAAATTAAGGTTCCCGTAAAATAAGGTGTAACTGTAGTTTCTGATTACATAACTAAATAAACAAACCAAAACATTAATATAATGAAGGAACTCTATTTATTCCATAAAATAGATGATTATTCCCAAATAAACAAGAGATAAATAACACCTCGACTTTTAGACATGTTGTTTATATGGCATTTCAAAACAAAAGGCTTTTATTTATTGGCTACAGCATAGGTTCTCAACCAATAAAAAATCTTTTTAAAAAAAAAATTGACCAATTGAATTGTACTTAGTTGTCACTTACACAATCACAGTGTATTAGATTACAAAATTACATACATCCCAAACCACATCTTGACCCCCTCCCCCAATTTGACAGGTCGTCGGAATAAAAAAATAAAAATGTGACATGCCTGTCACAGTCTTGAGAGTGTCATTTCTGGCCATCCAGAAGTTCCAATTCTTTAAAAAAAATAGATATTTAATACTTAATATATATACTATACTATATACTACACTATAATATACCATACTTTAATATGGTAATACGTACTGCGAAATGCTAGGCCTCTGAAAGTCCCCATAGTTAGTAGTCGCCACGTTATTGGAAATTTTTATTTCAAATTTCATGAAAATGGTTTATAACATTCCCTGCAAGTTCGTCGTTCAAAACTGGTGCCGAATCAATGTTTTAGAGCCTCCCATCAGAGCCATTAATAATAATAATAATATTTATAATTGACCGCAAATATAGTAATAATATTAATAATTTTAAAAAATACTTAGACCTACTCCCAGAGCTACTCATAGGAACTAAAAAATAATTTATTTTAGTTCTCAAATATGTATATTCTTTATGTTGATTTATTAATTAAATTTTCACTACAGGGTATTTTACAGCATTTATTTATTTATTTATTATTAATTTTTTTTTTCTTGAATTTTATAATTGAGGGCAATTTTTTATTTCTTGATTCAATTCTTGCTTATACAGTATTTAAATATTTGAAGATTAAAAAAAATATATATCATTTCTATTACCGAATTTTTCATTGGGGCCATTTTTACCTACCTGTCTTTTGGGGCCATTTTTACCGGGGCCATTTTTTCCAGGGCCATTTTTTCTGGGGCCATTTTTTCCGGGGCCATTCTGCTATAATTCGTAACAATGTTGTCACACTATCGCATTACTGCCGCAATATATTTTGACGGCACGTAAATTCGATTGAACATGTGCGTTTTGAGAACGAAACGTAAAATGGCGATAGTGAGGATAATAAAAATACCACCAAGTACTCGGCAGACTTTGGCTTGGAAAGGGCCTTGGTTTATTTTTTTTTTTTAAGTATTTGAATTTGCTGGGGGCCCTGACTTTAGCGAGCTGCAAGTGTTGTGACTGAGCACAGTTCAGTGACTAACCTTTTATTATATATGAATGTGTTTTTTGTAACATATAACTCGGTTGAACAAGTGAATTGTCATCGTCACAAATCGTTATTGATATCTATGCAACCGTAGATAAAGTGCCTTGCCCAAGGACACAAGCGATTTGCACAGCGAGAGTTTCGAACCCCCAACCTCGAGGTTAGGAGTCCAAGCCACAACCGATACGCTACCCGCTTCTACATTCAGGGATCCTCGTAAATAAATTAAATCTTCTTACCGAGTCTATTCAGGAGTTCATACTCTATGAAGCCATGTCGAATTACTGTAGTTCTAAAAACTCGATATGATTCTCCTCGTGTAGTGGTGAAATGATTGGTAGGAACAGGGCCGTGACGTGAACGCTCCTTTCTTGATCCCAATAAAATAAATAACTAGATGCTTTTTATCAGCGAATTCTCTATATGAGGCTTAGGAAGTGAGAAATTCGTGAGAAATAAGTGTAGCGTCTCTACTTTGTATTTAAACAGCAATATTGAATTTGTATATAGGCCTATAATCTTTTATAGTCGACATAATTTGTAGTCTATCTATTGGATTTTAAGATTAAAAAACATGGGGCATTAGAATATAAAAAGGACTCGTCATAATCCTAAATGTGTAGGCCTACAATATTCATTTTTAAGTACAAGGAACATTTTGTCAGATGAGTCTAACTGATTATTTTTGATCTTTTTTTTACTTCCATAAGAGAGTGCGGAAGTGGCTTGTCCAGACGACGTAATTAAGCTAATTATTTAATGAGGTACTTGGTGGCACTCAACTTAATATTAGGTCTATGGTTAATTCAAGGTGCAGTATGTAGGCCTACAATCTTCATTTTCTAAGTACAATGATTATTCTGTCAGATCAGTTCAATTGATTTTTTTTCCTTTTTTACTTTGACTGGGTTGACCTTGCGTTCAACCTGTCATAGGCTAGAACTTTCATTTTCAACTTTTATAACTAATTGATTTATATGTTTTTATATTACAACTTTCATTTTAATCTCCCTTAAATTAATTTTGTGCCATGGTTTAAAACAATATTTTTAATAAAGTTTGTGTATACTTGTCAAACTTACATAAACGACGGACATCAGAAGATTCATCTTGTACGGTATTGTTTGAACCTACGACCTTTTTTGTAATCATCAATTTGTTATGTAAATTTGTTTGACTTTAAAAATCGACGAAAAATCTGAAGGAATATCTCTGACGGTCACTAAAGACCCCATGTTGATGTATTCTTTGATCTTACGATCTTTCTTGTATCAATCATAGAAGTTTAAATTTTTAAAATAGATATAACTTAATAAAAGACAGATAATCAAATTAACCGAAGTCCATACTAATTAAACATAGGCCTATCAATGAAGGAACATTGAAAACTTTGACCTAATGGTACCACACCCAGAAAGTTAGTATAACTATTGTATGGTGACCAACACTTGTAACAGGCCTATATATACTTTGCATATAGTGAATACACGAAATGGGAAGTCTCCGTGCAGAATATAGCTTCGTATCTCTAGTCTAAAATACCAAGCCAATAGAATTTAATGCAACATCAACAAGTACCCCAGTTATTTACGGCAGGCCTTTCGGACTCATTCCAACACCTAGTATTTAAACGCCGTACGGTAAAGGCTCCAGTCTACCTACATTCTAAGTGTTTATTAATATGTAAGTTTTTCATGGTTTTTCTTACTTTTTTTTTTGTTTTTTTTTGTTATCTCTGTAAATACCATTTCTTATTCTTCATGTGTAAGATCTCCTAAATTTTGTTACATTAACGTTGATAAAGATAGCAGGACCTATCGAAATATCCTTTTGATATATTTTAATAAATCTGTGTTCCACAAGTCAACCTTCATGATTGTACATCGTTTTTTTTCATTGTTTTTACATTTGAACTTGGTTCTGATTGGTTAATACCATTTCTTATTCTTTATGTACGGTATGTGTCAAATCTCCCAAGTTGTGTTACTTTAACGTTGATAAAAATAGCAGGACCTATCGAAATATCCCTTTGATTTTGTTACATTTTAATAAATTTGTGCTCCGCAAGTCAACCTTTAATGATTGTACATCGTTTTTTTTTAATTGTTTTTACATTTTATTTCACTTGGAGCATACATCCACTCTTCAATTAAAGATGAAGACCAAACGTTATGACCAGCTTGAGCAGGGCCTAGGCTAGCCCGACGTTCAACTGCAGCATCGCTAATGAACCGTCAATGCCAAACCAAGACAGTATATAGATACTGGAACAGTCTTCCACCCCATGAACGAAATATTATTATTATTATTTTGTTTCGTTAAATAGTTCAGTATTTTTTCTAACCATGCCCCTTTAGGGGCTTCGTACTAATAGGCTGAAGCTTATCCAAGTTTCAAGTAGCGTGAAGAGGATAAGAGTGTGATGCTGGTACACCGCATGTCACTCACAGTAATTATGCTGGTACCCGTTGATACTGGACTGAAGCAATGTATATAAAGGATTGAAAACCCCAACCTTAAGTTTTGGAAATCAAACCATTCCCACTGCGCCAACCACCTCCTTATTGTCACTGTCGTATAACTCAGCTATTGAAATATTGGTATATATGATTACATATTTGTGTTCTAAAATTGAACATTCAATGTTTAGATGAAATTGAGTATTAGTATTAATTTAATGTTTTTCATTCGATTTAGTTTTCCAGATTTCTCCAATTCCTAACAACAATGGTTTTAATACTGAAACTTCATTTGCTGTGGGCGGCAATTGTTACTTTGTCAATATCATCACCGTTATTACAGAACACAGCATCCATTGAAACCCGGAGTGTCAATAATCATGATTATATGAATGATGAGGGCTGGGACAACTCAGAAAGATACAGAAATAGTACGACAAATCCACCCAATGCTGTTACACAAATGATAGTATCAAGAACGGGGTACTTCCTTCGAATTGGTCCCGATGGACTGGTTAGCGGTACAAGTAACTGTAAAGACGAATATGGTAGGTAGGCCTATTTGTTTCCATATCGCAACGACAAGTATTGGACTTACAACCGAATGATGCGAGTTCAGGCCAATGCTGGTTTCGTTGGTTTTGTTTCGTCGATAAGATTTCCTCTGTCTTTCTTAATACCCTCCTTACAATCTTGTGCCAAGTCTTGTGCTGCTAAAAGCTGGTGTACGGTAAGAATGGCCCCGGAAAAAATGGCCCCGGAAAAAATGGCCCCGGAAATAATGGCCCCGGAAAAAATGGCCCCGGTAAAAATGGCCCCATATGACAGGTAGGTAAAAATGGCCCCAATAATCAAATTCTGAATTAAAATTGATTTTCTTGAGTCATTATATGCATTTTTTTATCTTAACTAATTTAGTTTTTAAAAGGAATCTCCCGAATAATCAAATTCTGTAACACACAATTGATCCACATGCTTTAACTACTGTTTATTTGCATTTTTTATAACATGTAAAGTTAATTCATTTGATATTTAACAAAAGTGAAGTTTGTGGTTATCTATGAGTTGCATATTTTGGTAAAGTACTGTATACTGTATGTCATTCCTCTACTTTGTTAGTGAAATAACGTTTTTATCTTTTATTTCTACTATCAAAAAATGTTATTCAATGGCCATTGTTTTTCAATTATCTCTCAGAACATTATTTGCATCTGCTGTAATTGTTAAAAAACAAATGCTTTTAAAGAAATTTAAAAAAAAATCACATATTGATCTCA
>NW_022705543.1:1043772-1048028 GCF_011630105.1 Anneissia japonica
ATATATATATATATACCTCAAAACGAACGAAATATTATTATTTTTATTATTATTTTGTTTTGTTAAATAGTTTAGTATTTTTTCTAACGATACCTCTTTAGTACTAATAGGCTGGAGCTTATCCAAGTTTCAAGTAGCGTGAAGAGAATGAGTGTGATGCTGGTACATCGCATGTCACTCACAGTAATTATGCTGGTACCCGTTGATACTGGACTGAAGCAATGTATATAAAGTGTCTCAAGGATTGAAAACCAAAACCTTAAGTTTTGGAAACTAAACCATTCCCACTGCGCCAACCACCTCCTTATTGTCACTGTCGTATAACTCAGCTATTCAAATATTGGTATATATGATTACATATTTGTGTTCTAAAATTGAACATTCAATGTTTAGATGAAATTGAGTATTAGTATTAATTTAATGTTTCTCATTCGATTTAGTTTTCCAGATTTCTCCAATTCCTAACAATGGTTTTAATACTGAAACTTAATTTGCTGTGGGCGGCAATTGTTACTTTGTCAATATCATCACCGTTATTACAGAACACAGCATCCGTTGAAACCCGGAGTGTCAATAGTCATGATTATATGAATGATGAGGGGTGGGACAACTCAGAAAGATATAATAGTACGACAAATCCACCCAATGCTGTTACACAAATGATAGTATCAAGAACGGGGTACTTCCTTCGAATTGGTCCCGATGGACTGGTTAGCGGTACAAGTAACTGTAGAGACGAATATGGTAAGTAGGCCTTTTTGTTTCCATATCGCAACGACAAGTATTGGACTTACAACCGAATGATGCGAGTTCAGGCCAATGCTGGTTTCGTTGGTTTTGTTTCGTCGATAAGATTTCCTCTGTCTTTCTTAACACCCTCCGTACAATCTTGTGCCAAGTCCTGTGCTGCTAAAAGCTGCATGGTAGAAATGGACCTTGGGGACAACACGCGTGTTTGTAGGACACGCCCATATCCTGGCCCTGTTCTGATTGGCCAGTTGTTGGGTTTGATCGACACCGTCCGCAAAGGTCCATTCTCCATAGGGAATGAAACGCAGGAAGTTGCACACAATCCATTATACATGATACTTTTTAATTTCTGGTAATTATTAGGCCTAATATAATAATAATTTTATTATTGGTTTTTCCAGCAGTACTGGGAAAAGGCATTGTTTTTGTTCTCATTTTTTTTCTTTTTTCTTGCATATATTTTTCCTATCTTTTTGCACTGTTTTTTTTTTCTGGCCGTCACTCTGGTCACCATGCTTAGAATTTTTCCGTGCTTTGCTGAAGCATAGGCCATATATCAAGGATGTGCCTCCTAATATTTAGTGTCAATCTATGGTGGGGTGTGCGTGTGAGGACCAACTAAAGTGATTTAAGGTCAAACAGTCTACACCGGATTTCAAAAACCGGTCGGTTGATGTGAATGAAAGTTAAACTTACGGGAAAATTTAATCAAGTTACAAGGAAGAAATTTTTATGTGTTAGTGACGATCCAGTGAAGGGTGTAAATTTGAGGGTCTTTTCAATTTTTTAGGTCCCAGACCTAAATTTCTCTTTCAAAAAAACAATGGGTCTAAATGAAACATTCTATTTTGTAAAGGTTTTGTAAAAAAATGATTAAATTTTTGTGACGATCCGCAGTATGATGTGGATCTGAGGAGACCATTCAAAGGAAAACGTCCCAGACCAGATATTTCGAAAACGGATCAACTGATCTGAATGAAACATTCGGAAAAAGTTTAACCAATTAATAAGAAAGATAGTATTATGTGTTGGCGAAGAATCAGTCAAGGGTGTAAACTGGAGGGTCATTTAAATTTTTGAGATCCCAGACGTAAATATCTATAAAAAGAGTTTTGTAAAGATCAAAGGCCTTACACGCTGCACCACACGCTTCTACTAGTCCAGAGTCCACACTCACCTCAGCCCACTGAAGGCTGATGTGCGACATTTATATTTTTAGCGCCTCAGCTCTAGACATCTGGAAATAGCATATCTGACTTGAAAAATGTGCCTAATTTTGGAAATTCAATGTTCAATTTTGAATAGACTGACCATGAGACTATATCGTTTATAATAGGATGCCGTCATCAAGTGAGTAGGGGTGGCGTCGTCGAAGAAAAAGAAAATGTATATGTATTTTCTACATATTAGTAGATTCTAAGATCGATTAAATAGGCCTAAGCCTTTGAAACCCCCAGATCACTTTTGGAATATTTTGAGCGACGCCTGACCACACCCAGTTTTCTCTCGTCGGAGACATCATCGTCCCTTATAAAAGGATGAGATTTCACAAAAAAAATATCAACTAATTTAATTATCGCTTAATTATAAATGTAACTTTTTTATACCTTTTAAAATTTTTTACTAAGAATCGCTGATATGTACATATTTTGCTTCAATGTTTCTAAATTGTTTATAAATTGTAAATGTATCCAATTCTATTCTCTCTTAGGCCTAATCCCTTTTTTGCTTTATTTTTTAGCTTTCGTAATTTTTTTACTTTGTTTTATTTCATGATTTTTTTTTTTATTTATTTAGCGTTTCGTGTCCTTTTTGTGATGTTATTGTACTGTTTTTTCTTGGTCTATTGTTCAACTTCAGTTTTATATGATAAATAATTGCAATAAGGTATCTCGTATCTCATCGACCATAAAATTGTAAATATATCCAATTCTATTCTCTCTTAGGCCTAATCCCTTTTTTGCTTTATTTTTTAGCTTTTCGTAATTTTTTTACTTTGTTTTATTTCATGAATTTTTTTTATTTATTTAGCGTTTCGTGTCCTTTTTGTGGTTTCATTGTACTGTTTTTTCTTGGTCTATTGTTCAACTTCAGTTTTATATGATAATTAATTGCAATAAAGTATCTCGTATCTCATCGACGTAAACGGCAAAGCACTCAAAAATAATAAACATACACGTCACGGTACATTGGTGTTGAAATTGACGAAGTAATATGACTTCCACGTTCAAAACCTATCTAAATCACTTGGGATGTCAATATTAAGTAAGTTTATTCGGGTACGCAAGTCTCCTAGAAAAAGTGCAGGCCTACTAAACAGTAATTCATAGTACGGTACATGTACATAGTACATAGAACATAGTACGAGGACCTCTGAGACGTTAAGACTGCCCCCCACCCCCTCCAAAAAAAAACAAACAAAAAAAACCTTGAAGTGAAGCCCTAGCCTTTTTTTATTTTTTTATTTATTTATTTATTTTTTTTTTTGCAACTCTGGTTGGGATTCTTTTCGAGATGGGCTTCTTTTCGAGTATCTTCAGACACATTGCCGGCCAGTAGGCACATTGCTGGAAAAAGTAGCCTCGAAAAGAGGCTATTTCTTTCCAGCAATGTGCAAAGTAAAGAGGGGGCTTCTTTTCAAAATGAATGCTGTAAATTTTGGGAATTACTACTATAAAACAATAAATAAGGCCACTGTAACTTCAATCTGTACCATGGAGTGTATTAACTGGCATTAAGTCACCTAAACTACTGTACAAACCAAACTTCCCCCTCTTTAGTGTTGCAAACTTTTCGAGATGGACTTCCCCACGAGATTAAGCACACTGGGCTTCTATTCAAGGTTTTATGGTATATCCATGTATTTTACAATTTCTTATTTTTGGTTAATCTTTCTGTTAGTATCAAAATATGTAACTAAGAGTGACTCAACCTATTCCATGCAGTGATAAAGTTTACAAGCTTCATCACACGTGTATGATGAAATTTGGAAAAATACTCCTCCCATTCTCCTCTTCCCGTATTATCCTCCCTTGGGTCAACCGAAGCGGAAAATAGATGGTGCTGTTAACTGAACTGTCATAGAAGGTATACTAGGTCCAAGCTGTTATTGCCACTATTTTGTTATCAAATTCTATGCCTACTGAAATGTACTACTGCACCAAAATTGCTTTTAAAATATTTGGGAAAGCCGATTTGAGCGAAGAGATAAAGGTGTAGATCGTTGCAGGCAAAATGGCGTTTTATTTAATAGCCCGAAAGACCAGAATTCTTTTTATTTTTTTTTATTTTTTAGTGCAAATGACAACATTTGGTGTTGGCCCTAGTTTGTTCGTCATCCGGGGTTCTGAATCTGGACTTTATTTATCGATGGATGGAAATGGCAGGATATCAGCAAGAAAAGTGAGTCGTAAACACATCTATGTAGCCTACTTTAACATTGTTTATGTTCATATTTCAAATATGTATATAAGGCCTATATATATATACATATTATATAAATGTAT
>NW_022705543.1:1048251-1051179 GCF_011630105.1 Anneissia japonica
TAGGTACGGTGAGATAGCCTGAAACACACACTATTTCATTAAAAGTTTGAAGTTTTTCGGAACAGTACTCAAATCTGTCTCTTATACACATCTAGATGTGTATAAGAGACAGGTATATATAAGAAGTGCTGTTTAAGTACCCATGAGGTTTTTTTTTTTTTTTTTTACACTCGCCGATTCCTCTTTTTTAACTTTCAAAATGTATTATTAGGGAGCTTTCGATTTGTATGACGACGCGATTCTAGAACGGAATCACTCATGCTTGACAGTCCTACTGGCGTCCTATGTTCTCTGCATAATATGTAGATTTTGCGTTCCACAATCTACTCAATGAGGTGACCTTAACGTTCTCACATGCTCAGGTGACTGTAAGTGCCATCATTACGTTCTACCGTCGTGCAATCGAAAGCCCCCTATTCAGGGACGTATCCAGGGGCCGTGGGAGCCGCCCCCCCCCACCCCCTTTGTACACAGTGTTAAAATTTTAAAGCTTATTCTTGAGTCAATACAAATTATTTCCTGGAATCACTCAAAATGAATACTGTACTTCTAAAACATGTAAATAGTGTAAAGTTATAAAAATACCTTTCTAGAATACTTGTCTATAGTTTTATTGGTAATGGGTAATCACGACAGTTAAACAATGATTAGGCTCAGGGCCACTTAATAACACAGGGGGTGTAAGCAAGGACACTAAACTACTTTAATGGGACCTCCATTTAGTACAAGGACATTCTGAAGGCTATGAGAATGTTCCCATCACAAGATCGACTAAAGTAGGCAATTAATCACTTTATGCACATTCTCTAGATTTTAGCATAGACTAGATATAGTGGATGATGATTAGTGAACAGTCAATTTCGGATAGAGCTAGCAGGAGAATAACAACGAGATTAGACTAGGAGTTAAACGCCGGACTACATCCTTTTTATATATACAGTCTGACATCAGTGAAACTTAATGTTTATCTTAAGTTATCTCATGTAGTAGTTTGAATAAAAAGGAACCCGAGCGCTACTCAATTAAAGAACCTGTTTCAGTGTAATTTTGTATACTTTGAAGTGACGCTGATCATACAACACACGGCAACCAAATAATCAGCGTTACAATATGCATCAATACACGTTATACATAGGCCTAATAGAACACATAGGCCTAAGCGTGATTTAAAAAAATCTTAAATCCATAAATCTCAGGCCAGGTCTTTTAAGATAGAAATGCGATACTGTGGTTTTTAATTTCGTTTTTATCCTTTTCCAAGTTTCTTTAAATTTTTGTTTAATAATACTACTACTAATAGTAATAATAATAATAATAACAATGATGATGATGATGACGATAGTAATAATTGATGATAATATTAATAGCAATAAAAAGTGAAGAAAATTGTGCTAAATGCGAAAAAAGGTTGTGATTTGTTGATCATAATATAGTATATATAGTTAAAGCTTAGTAAGCTATAGTTAGGCCTAAGTTGTCCTGGACATTAAGTAGATCCATGATAGGATAATGAGAAATTTGTTGGCGTTTCATTTTGACTATAATGGTGATGTGATGATGATCAATTTTACTATATAAAAGTTTCATTTCCGGTCATCTCGAGAGGTACTATTTCCTCACCTCAGCCCCAGCCATGGTGGGGCTGAGGTGGTTGTGAAATCACGTTTTTGAAGTAGGCCTATGTAAAATACATACTCAAATACAATGTTTTAAGCTTTGTTTTCTGCGGTATATCACACACATTAATAAGATCTCTATGGTTGTCAAAAATCCCTGATAAAAGATCATGAGAATTTTTTTGGCGCTTCATTTCGACTATTAAATGGTGATGTGATGATGATGAATTTTACTAAAAGTGTCATTTCTGGCCATCTAGAGGTACCGTACTATTTCCTTAAATTTCCTCACCTCAGCTATAAACCATGGTGGGGCTGAGGTGGGTGTCGACTTACAAAATGCCCTCCCCCTCCACCTTTCAAAACAGATCTGTGCCCTTCCCTGGGTATTACATTAAACTCCATCGAGTTGGCTCCTGATGTATGTCTTAGTGACTGCTGTTTGTTTTTAGGATGTGATCTGGTTTTTCATGTCCATTTTTCGTGATTATGACTATTCTGGATAAAGAATGTTTTGAGCAGAGGTGGATTCAAGGGGGCACCCCCCCCCCTTCGTTTTTTAAGGAAAAAAAAGAAAAATATATTCAAATTGAAGTGCGAGAGTGTAATCTCCGGCCGTCTAGAGATGCCCTAATCATAAATTTTCTTACCTCAGCCCCAACCATGGTGGGGCTGAGGTAAGTGGTTCCTCAGTCTGTGAATGTCTCTCTCTGGTTCACCTCTCTTTCGAATTCCTGGATCTGCCACTGTTGATTTATTATATAATTATTTTTGCACTTATTTATAATGCGTCTATTGCAATTTTCACTTTATCCTCTCAAACAGTCCTAAGACGTTCAGAGTGCGCTACTTCACAGGGGGATTCGCCCCCTTGACCCCGCCGGGGTCCAACGTAATTCGTATAACGGCTCCCTCCCTTTCAAAATCCTGGCTACGTCCCTGTCCCTATTACAGCATTACCGCAAGACGGTAATAGAGTTTATCTCTATATGCCATGATTTATATATAGGCCATACTGATGCATAGTTATAAGCACATACAGTACTGGCTAACTGGCTAAAATATGTATATAAATTATACTCTTCATTACATTATTTTGGTTCATAGTTGTACTTTTTAGCTGTTCCTTATCAAATTTATATTTCAACCGAGATCCAGCCATTGTTACCCGCAGCATTTTTATTTTTTAGTATTTTGCCTTTTAATCTGTATATAGATTTATTTATATATACATATACTGTCTCTTATACACATCTAGATGTGTATAAGAGACAGATTTAAGAATGCACCACGTAGGTCGCTTTCTTTGTTA
>NW_022705543.1:1053340-1061026 GCF_011630105.1 Anneissia japonica
ATATATATGTATGTACTACAACCTGTATTTCAGCCATAGGGAGATTCACAACCCAAGGTACAAGGTTTTCCATGGTTCAAACAGTGGTGTAACAAAGATGCCTGAGGCCCTAGCTAAGGCTTTTTCTGGCCCTACTACCATGGGGACCGGGTCCATGTAGAGCTCATTGTGGTATATATTGCAATCCTGCCTGCTTCATTATTCTTGACATTTTGAGGGTGTATTTTGATGTTTTTTAGCTCCTTAAAATGGTTTGTTCAGTAAAATTAAGGCAGAAAAATAATGCTGATGGTTTGGCATTAAGCCAGTAATAGCTCATAGCTCTTACACCACTAGGTTCACACAGAATCCGAGGTCCTCACAAGTTTTAACCAACGGCATTTTCAGAAAAACATAGATATTGTAATGATATGCTACAGTACTCGCAGAACTTGTACTTTTAATAAGTGACCTCTTATATTGACACTATCGTCAAAAGGTTTTCATCATAAAAACGGAACCCATAAAACCCTGACTTTTTTACAATAATACCATTGACACTTTTTTTTTATAGATTACAGGTCTCCCTCTAATTAAAGACCCCTCCAATTAAAGACCACTTTTCTGTGGTCTGATAGTTACAAATGTCTTTTACCTTACTAATCTTATTAGTGACCAAAGCTGCTTAATGGAAACCCCAGTCAAAAAAGTGGTCTTTCATTGGAGAGACCTGTATCTGTTATCCAGATGTGTTAATATTTTGAATAAATTATACCAAATTTTTACCAATACTTTATTTAGGATAAATAAATTTAAATGTGTTTTTGTCTCACCTGGTTTATGCGCACCCTTCAACACACCTGCCGCTGACTTGATAAAGTATGACACTGGCGGCTTATTGATTTCTAATGTGTAGCTTCTATCGGACTGCAATTTTAGTAGAAAACGGAACAGAAGTATTATTATCAATAGCATCAATCTGTAATATTTTTTTAAACTTTACTTCGTAAAAAAATCAGAGGTTTCTTTTTTTTTTTATTACATGGCATTGTTTATTTGAGGCTTACCATCCAAAAACCAGTATAGATTGTTGAACTGAGTAATTAGTAGGAATGTGGAAGTGTATTGTATACAGTACTTTAGTACAGAGAAGCTGTAATGTTTTACTTATGAATTTAGCAATAGTAAATCAATTCCATTATACTGTATGACCATCACTTAAAGCTTATAATGTAGAGAATATGAATATATGAAAAACTTAATTTGCAATTTTTGTCACTAATGTTGTTTTTAGCATGTCAAGCTTCATATTGTAAAATACCCATTATCTATTTAACCTGTAGGCCCTACTACATGAGAATCTTGTTTTCAATTGGAGAAAATAAATGTCTTATTGAATTTAATTGAATGATTTGTTTGGTATTACACATACAGTACATGGTGACAATACTTCTGTCACTTTCCATAATATGCATTTACATTAAGTATACATTTGCATGATTACAAAACTATCAAACATAATGTGAATGGTATTTTCTGTAAATTGCTTACATTTATTCTAATAACTGTAGGTAATGGTATTCCGTCCCTAATACCACTGGTTTTCTCGTTGAAGTCCTTACAAAACTGTCCGATGGGAATCCCTCTCTGTTAACGAAAAAATGAGAAGTTAAAAAAGGATGGTGGAGGGAGGATGCCACAACACCATCAGTTGGAGTATACAGGATTTAAGGAAGGGGGGTGCTGATGAAATGAGTGTCCACACCACTTCAGTACCACCATGGTTGGTGGTAGCGTGAGAAAATTTTCAGTATTTTGTGGCCGGAAATGGAACTTAAATTACCTTCTAATTCTTTTTATTTTTGACAATTGAGTAAAATAAACCCAAAAGCACCCCAAACACCCACTGGATATGCCACTGATTATGGCACACAAGAGTGTGGATTAAGTAAAGCCTAGATATTATATTTTTTATGATCCAAGCACATAAGTTGATTTACTATTTGTTTTTGTGTATCTGTTCTATGATAATGGGGGTTAAATTATGTCCGTACTTATTCTACATTAGTCAAAATTTACAATTGGTGAAGTACTGTATGTTGCCAATTGGGGGATGTCAACTTGAGATAGAGGGCATGGAGATCCTGTATTAACAGCACAACATGATCTTGGGTCTGTACTTGTCCACAAAACAGTGGCTGGTGTCTGATAATAATAATATGTTATATTTATATAGCGCTTAATGCCAACAATGATATGTATTAAAGATATGTAGTAAGTATTACACTAGTTCTAGTATTGTGTATATTTCTTCATGAATCCTGTAGAATGCAGTGCCCAATATGAAGTGACAATTTAATGTAACAGTAATTTATATTAATATTAACATTAAGAAAAACACACAACATTATAATAGCAATAAATGGATTATAAGGGGAACTTGAACATTGAACTTACTTGTCCCAGTACAGGCCCAAGGGGAGGACCAGGTGCCGCTCGACCAGCTTTGATGTAAGTCTTTATCACATTGCTATGAACTACCTTCTTCCCAGTATCCTTTGCTGTTCTGGCAACACGGGACATGGTCAAAGGTCACACAGACTTACTTACTTCCTGATACAGTATATGTTTGGGTAATTCTAAATACAATATTAAAAAATATATATATAAAATGTATATTCAGAAATATTATCAACAAAATAAAGTGAAAAATTTAAAAATTAAACTACCTGTATAAATTTATTAACAATACTGATAACAAAATTATTCACAAACAAAATTGTCCATGACTTAAAGTGTAAAATATAGATAAAATAGTAAAGTGAGGAAAATATGTAATACTTAAAATACCAATTTAAAAAAATATATATATATAATCATCTTATCTGGTTAAGATCTTAGCAATACAGTATGTTCTTATAAGTGACTGTAGATACTCAAATACATTTATTGCGGTACGTAAAAACATGCACAATTCAGAACAGGTCTGAAAAGTAACAATAAGACCATTTTCTATCAATTTCAAAACCTCACTAATATCATGATCAACAAATTAGAGTTTAATTTTTAGTTTAAAGCCACATTCCCGGCAAAGTTTCACTTAAAAATTCTTTTTTTAGAAAAAATGCATATGCATTACTCCAATTATTATAAATTATGGAAAAATATTGGCATAAATTTTAGTTTTACACAAAAGAATAGGAGATTACTATTATGTCGGCTGTTTTTATGTGTGATAACAGAACCTATATCAAGGTAAGGCTAGGCCTGGCCTAGCAGTGTTGGATATAGGCAAATGTTTTCGGCACCTACTATATTTCTTCTTAAACATGAAAAATTCATCCGCATTTATTTTTTGTGTGGAATACAAAATACAAATTTCAGTCTTATTTTACATTTTTCCCATGTTTAGGAACTGTTTAAATTCAGTTAAACTAGCAATTTCGTATTATATTTATGAATCTTTACAACATATACAAAAATCAGATTTTTCTTAACAACTGAAATTTTGCCAGGAATAGGGCTTTAAAATATTGTCTTAGTAGTCATCCAGACAAACTAGAACCAACACAAAAAATAAAACAATAAAATAAAAGATCCAATTGGAGGAAACACTTCACTTGTTGCAACATTCGTAGACAATAGCTTAAGTACCATGAATCTTGAATTGAAAAGTGTGGAAATGGTAGATAGCCTAATTCCTTTAATGGGGTTAAAACCAAATTATGTAAAGCCCTGATTCATATATGTCTTCACTTTCAATTATGAGTTGATAGTTAATAAATTTTATAGTGTGCAAACATTTAATTTTTTTTAAACAACTATCATTTCTTATAATCAGCAAAACAAAAGTGAACACTAAAAATAACTGCCCTACAGGTATGTTTCCACCTATCTATAAAATGGATTATTCCAGCTTTCTAATTTGTGTACAGGTGTCAGACTATGCCAATGAATGCAATGCATTTCATACCCCCCACACTTACAAAGGAATTGAATGTAAAACTGCCATCAGAGGAAAGTAGAATCATGCATTAGATAGTTGTAATGGATTGGTTTATGTAAGTCTCTTAAATTTAAATCATTCTCTTGTTTGTTCCTTATCTATACAATTGGGAAATTTTGCACAATACTTTAAAATATTGTCAATGAAATGAAAGATTTAAATAAGCTCCTTGCTTGATGCTTGTACCAAAGTCTATTTTAGGCCAAGTAACAACAAATCCTTCTTACACATCCAGGGTTTTAAAAAAGTTGGTGAGAGAGGCACTCAATATTTAATATTTGTTATTTTTCACAGTTCATCAAAACATGCCAAAGAATGTTCTCTCAATTTGTCATTGCTTGCTGTTATCATGCATGGTCTTTGTATTTAAATGCATTTGTAAACTATAAAATGTATCAGCAATTGAAATTTTGCATTTTCGATGTAAAAAAACCCAACAGTTTTAAAAATAAACAAAAAACAAAAAAATTGATGCGGGCCCAAAAAAATGGTGAGAAAGGGGAAGGGAAAAAGGAATTTATTTTATTTGGCCTTACTATGGTGTCTGCCCTAGTAGACTAGGCCTGTGTACATTTATTCTAAAGGCTGTGGTGGCCTACTGAACTCCTACTTGCCTAGCCTAGGGCTACTTATAGGCGCGAGCGGGATCAGGTGCGATCCATGGACCGTGGGTATGTAGCTGAGTTCGAATATCTTCTGAATGATTATAACCCTAACCATAAAAATAAGTTATGGCATAACTCATCATTGGAAAAGATATTCGACCTCAGCTGCACACCCACAATCCATGCATTGCACCTAATCAGGCTAGCCTTTACAGTACTCTCTACTACCATCTGCTGTAGCCTAGTACTAGCTAGTAGTGCTCCTCCTAGCCCGCCTCTCTCTAGGCCTAGACCTAGGCATAAGCTGCAAAAGGCCAGACAGTCACAATCCTCTAGCCTATAAAGTAGTAGCTGTAGTAGTAGCCCTAGCTGCATATATAAAGAGATTCAGAGAATGAGTCGAGGCCTACACCTAAATTTCTGATTCTTTAAAGTTTTATAAAATGGCATTTAATTTGTGCCACTACACTTGGTAATTATTTGAAGTGTTATTTACTTTAAGACGTAGATCAATGAATCAAATTCCCCGTTGTGCGAAGAAAAACCCCTTTACCTGCTGGGCGCAGACATCTTTGTCACAATAATTTAAATTTCCAAAAACGTTAATATATATAATAGTACTAATATTTAAAAGTAAATCATGGTAAAATTAAAATTTAATTTGAATTAAACATATTTTTATACGTACTTTTTAGCTCTTAATTAAATATAAAGAAATATTTTTTTATATTTAAGATAAATACTTGTTTAGAGCGCATGTTAAGGTAAAACGTGAAGATGGCGTCGTACTAGGGACTAGAGAGATCGGTGAACTATCAATGATCATAAAAGTTGAATAAACGGTTTTTACTCAAGTATTTATTTTAATAAAATACATCATGGTTTCTCGAAAGGAATTGGAGAAGCTTCGTGTTACTGATCTTCGTGCACGACTATCGTCAGTAGGTCTGACCACTTCTGGTAAGTTTCTACGATACGATTGCTAACAAAACGATGTCCAGTCACTAACAAACGCCGCGGGTTGCTTTTTCACTCATAATGCTAGCTAGGCCTAGCCTACTCAGTGGTGGCGCCAGCGGCAACCAGGACCCATTTTACCTCCTGTTGGACAGGCTGGCGCTAATAAATGCACATTAGTACTCCACCCTAACCTTAACATTAAGTTAAGATAGTTATCCTAGTTAGTAGTTCTATGCCTGCCTGGACTGACTGGAGTTGCTTGAGGTTAAGGTTAGGGTGGAGTAAAGTAGTAAAAAAGTAGGTACGTGACAAGCAAGTATCAAAAATCGGCATAAAGTGGTGTAATAGCAGTGCATGAAGGTTTTTCTGGAAGTGTCACAGTTTGGGTGTGGTTCTCAGTGTTATCAAAAATTCACTTGAATTCAAGTGACATTTATTGATGGAAATAATAATGGTATACTATACTATTACAAATAATAAACCACCATCATTGGGATCATGACTAGAAGTAAAACTTGTCTCGTCATGACCCCCCCCCCCCCAATTTGACCTATTTTTATGCCCACCTTTGCTAAAAATCATGGAGGTATAGTATACGCCTTTTTCACGAATCGGTAGACATCTTGAAGTGATGACAAACATTGCGAATCAGCGGTGCGTAACCAACAGAAATAAGATAAGCTTTTGGGCGGATTTTTTGACATCATGTTATTTAAAAAATCATAACTCTATAACGGGGCGTCGTATCCACAGAAAAATTCCAGCAAAATGTTCTTAAAAGACTATTCTACACCACTATATGATTGAAAAAAAATTGAAAAATTTTTTTGACCTCTGAAATCAAGATTGAAAAATAAAAGCCTATCTCAGTAGTATTAAAATAGGTATATGCATTACAGTGCTGTAGTACTAGTAATACTCTGAACTAGCATTGTTTTAGTTACCATATGAGAGTTTCCTGTGTTAAAAACATGATTTACTACACTATACCTCTTTATAAAACATAACTTGTACTTTGTAATAAGAGAAATATGTATATTATCGCTACTTGGAACAGTAACAACTCGAAAGTCCTATGCTACTGCACTGTAATGCATTGGCCTATTTTAATACATTACTAAGATAGGCTTTTCTTTTTCAATCTTGATTTCAGAGGTCAAAAAATTTTTTCAATTTTTTTTCAATCATATAGTGGTGTAGACTGGTCTTTTAAGAACATTTTCCTGGAAACACTTTTTGGATACGACGCACCGTTATGGAGTTATGATTTTTTAAATAACATGATGTCAGAAAATCAGCCCAAAAGCTTATCTTATTTCTGTTGGTCACGCACCGCTGATTCGCAATGTTTGTCATCACTTCAAGATGTCTACCGATTCGTGAAAAAGGCGTATTAATAGTATTATAATATTTATAATATTAATAATACCCCCATGCTGTATTCCAAATTGGTTGGTTACTAAATTCTTTTCAACATTTTGTGGTCTCTAAGCAGCCACTGTCTGGTTTGAGGGTGCCAAAATATACTGTGTGTATCAATAGAACAAAATGAAGTGAAAGTAAAATTTGACTCGTACCAAGTGGCATGTAACTGCTCCCTTAAAACCTAGGTTTAGCCTATTTATTATTAAGGTTTGTAGGCTGAGGCTCCTTGAACTACTGTACTGTACCGTATTAATAAAGTTCAGTCAGACATTGTGAAAGTTTGACAATGATAAGTTTTAGCATAGTTTTCCTGGAATTAATTTGGATGTTGTCCATCATGTACAGTACTGCGACCCTGAAAATGCCTCCTTGGTCAGTTTGTTCAATAATGGGTTCATTAGGATTTGTGATAAGCTTGCCCCATGGTTGATACTCGTGTGACAGTGATTCATGTCCTGTATTGGTACTAAAACATATCCTGTCTTTAATTAAAGATCGTGATTTACTGCAATAAATTGGCTCAAAGAACTGGTAAAAAAATTATTGGGCCTTTTATAAATAATCTGAAAAATACTAATAATATTATAAATTATTTGTATAGGTGTAATTTTGCCCTACTTGACGTGGAAATGTACCGAATACTCAGTACATTTTAAAACAACTGCAAAAAAAAGTGCAAGTTGTTCACAGCTGCTGAGCAGCTTTACCTAT
>NW_022705543.1:1061075-1077549 GCF_011630105.1 Anneissia japonica
TAAGAGAGGAGGCACGCATTGCAGAACTACAGCGCCAAGAACAGGAACGTCTGAGAGAAGAGGCAGGCATTGCAGAACTACAGCGCCAAGAACAGGAACGTCTTAGAGAAGAAGCACGCATTGCAGAACTACAGCGTCAAGAACAGGAACGTCTTAGAGAAGAAGCACGCATTGCAGAACTACAGCGTCAAGAACAGGAGCGTCTAAGGGAGGAGGCACGCATTGCAGAGCTACAGCGCCAAGAACAGGAGCGTCTAAGGCAAGAGGCGCGCATTGCAGATGAACAAAGACAGGAACAAGAGCGCATTTTGGAAGAGACCTGTATAGCTGAGCAAAGGCGTGTAGATCAACAGCGTTTAATTGAGGAAGCACGTATTGCTGAACAGCAGCGGCTGGAAGAACAACGGCGTGAAGAAGAGCGAAGAAAGGAAGAAGTGCGTCTTAAAAATGAGCGCATGCTTGAACAGCAACGTCTTGAAAAGCAAAGAGTTGCAGAACAGAAACGCCAAGAGCAGCTACGTATTATGGAAGAAAAACGTATTGCACAGGAGCAAGAGCAGCGACAAAGGTCAGAGCAGTTGTTACATCAGCAAATAAAGAGACAAGAAGAACAGGGAGGTGAAAATCTGTATGACGAAGGTCTGAGAATTCCTGGAATAGATGACAATACAGAGGTGGATGAGGAATTCATTGAGCAAGAGAAGGAACGTATATTGTTGCAACAGCAGGAACGCCTTCAACAAATGCAGAAACGTGAGAAAGAGAAACAAAAGAAAGCCTTGCAACAGCAACAGATGTTAGCAGATGAGCAGATGAGAAATGAGCTAGCAAGAGAAAAAGCAAAAGAAGAAGAATTGTATTGGGAACAGCAACGCGCACTTCATTTGCAGGAAGAGGAAACAAAAGTACGCCAACAACAACAAATGTTACAAGAACAACGGGAGCAACAACATAGGGGTAAGTTCTAAAGATATTGAATTTTGTAAATATACAAAGAAACTCTTGCTTTACTTTGGCAAAATACATGTAACCTTAACCAGCCAGAAATATGTTTTCAACTAAATAACACAGCTCTCATAAATATGCAGTGACATATCCAGCAGTGGGCTAAACAGGTGATTCTGACCCACCCCTCCAGTTTCACTGTAATTTTGAATTCAGTATGCACTTAAATTAACTAAGATGTAAACTATATTCTCAGGTGCCTTGCTAAGAAGTCCACCAGGCAGAGTTCCAACTGGTCAGCCTGCTCCAAATGACAAGCCATTTTTGCATCAAATTCCTGGACAGAAGCCTCCATCTCTAATGTCCAAAGAAGTAAAGCCAGCACTCCGTCCACCTGGAGTAGATGATGATGATGATGAGGAAGACGAGGATGATAATGAAGAAGAGGAGAAGGCCTCTGAAAGCATCCGCCTACCTCAGGCTCTGGAGAAAGTGCTGCAGTTTAAAGATGTTCGTGCTCAAGAAATTGGCGGAACAGAGGATGATGGTAAGAGATTTCCATTATCAACTTCAAGATGTGCAAGTTTTTTGCTTTTTAAAAAATTATTCAATTTTTAAATATACATGATGTTATTCCACCCAATCAGGTTGCATCATTTGCGCAATTAGGCGTCCAATTGAATTTATTAAATTCAATTTTTCTCTTTAAATTGCAGACTGCAATTTAAATGTTTATAAGGTAAATGGCAAAGATGATGTGTTTTTACTTTAAATTTTAAAAAAGAAGTAAAATTAATTCTTTCAATTTGATGCAATTATGAGATGGTTTTTCCTTATATACATAAAGTATATATAAATAATTCCAATAATGTTAATACAGATATGCAAATTGAGGCTGAAGATGAGAATGAAGTGCCGCCACAGGAAGAGGAGGATGAGGATGAAGAAGTGGAAAAGGAGGTACCTAAAGAGAAGAAACTTGTAAGTTTATTTAACACTAATTTAGTTTTTCTGCTGATATATGTCTTTTTTTCTAATTGTTGGTTCCGTTTGTAACCAACACCTTGTACAGTAGTATAACTTCAGATATTGTGTTTAGTAATTTCATGAACAATTCCAATGGATAATATATATTTATTCGCTTCAAAGAAAATATATATTATTCCATTACTCAGGGTTGTAAAGTAAACCCCAGTGTTTCTCATTGTTTATTAATTTAAAAATAACCCGAGACAATTTTAAATTAAAGAATTTTTTTTTCTCAACAGACTAAAAACCAGAGGCGAAAAAAGAAAAAGAAGAAGAGGCAGGCTGTAAGACGGCAACAACAACAAGATGAATCAAGAAAAGCAGATGATAAAGATGGTGAAACTGAAGATGTTGTAGTGGAGTATATACCTGAAACTTTAGATGTGATAGATCCCACATTCAGGGAGTTTAGAAAAGTCTTTGAAGCATTTAAGGTAAAGTTTAAAAAAAGAGAGCGTGTTGAATTTCGTAGATAATTGTATTGCATGGATTATTGATGGTGAAAATAGCATATTTGAATAATCTACATGACCTGTTGTTAAGCATAATTGCTTTTAAATGAGGCTTTCAAAATTCTTATTTTGTTTGTATTTCTAAGGACAGTGGCCTGGTATTCAAACATTGGGTCGTGACAAAAACTCTAGACATTTATTGGGAATATATATTTCTGTAACTGTCATGACATGGACTTAATTATTTTCATCTTTTTAAAGCCCTGTTCATACTATCAAATTTTATTTGACCAAAACACGTGACATGCCTAAATATGGTCATGATGACATCACATCATCACTATGTTTATGTCCTGGCTGTATATGGTCATCCAACAGTTTTTTTGTCAAAGAAAATTCGGTAGAATTGTGTGGAAAAAGCTGTAAGCTATGTCCAGCCTGTCAAATTTTATTTGACAAAAACATGTGACATGCCTTAATATGGTCATGATGACATCACATTATGACCATATATAGGCACATCATGACTATATATGGGCATACAACAGTTTTTTTTTATCTTGCAGCTGGCAGAGGCTCCGAAAGTAGAACCTAAAAAAGCGGAGCAAGTACCTGCAGTGAAAGCAAAGGAAACCAAGAAGGAGACGGAAAAGAATGAATCCGATTCAAGCAGCGATGAAGAAGACATGGTAAATAATGATCATTATTATATAATTTATATTATAAGCTTGTATAGGGCCTTTCTTTTCAGTTCTGAAGCGCTGTAAGTGACTCTCTACAATAATTCAAAAACATCCCCCTGAGTAAAGCTTGCGTAGAACCAAACCAAAGCAAAGTGTGCTGCTAACTTAACTAATGCAATAAAGCAGTAGAAAAATAAGAAAACAAACAAAACAATAAGGAAATAGGTGTGTTTTTAGATGGACTTTGAACTACCTAAGCGAATCACAAGATCTGAGAAAATTAGGCAGACCATTCCAAAGTTGGGCAGCAATCGAAGAGAATAAAATGAATTAAAACACAGGTTTTTTTCCTTGTAGAGTAAGGTTGAAGATGATACCCCAAAGATATCAAAAAAGAAACTACGTAAGTTGAACCGTTTAAGTGTTGCAGAGCTGAAGCAGTTGGTTTCAAGACCAGATGTAGTAGAAATGCATGATGTCACTGCTAGGGACCCCAAGTTATTAGTTCACCTGAAGGTAAGATTAAAATCCTAAAATAACTTGCAAAACTTTTAAAAGTAATAAACTGATAAGATAATTTTTAATTTAATTTTAATTTTTTAAATGTTCCCATGGAGGTATTATAGTAATACCTCCATGATGTTTTTAATATAGTCATTTTTTTTAGTTTCAACACCAGTAGGGAGTCGACCGACCAATACATGTGCAACAGCGAGAGTCAGTATTGGCCTTTCCGCCGAGGGGTTGGCTGAAAGAAATTGTTTCTGCTCCTTTCTGCTGTAGATCCCGGTTCAAATTGGTCAGCTTCACATTATAATGGGAATCGCTCGGCTCCTCCAATAACCCTTGTATTAAGAGTTAGGCGGGCTAAGGCTTATATTTGTATCTATGAATTCGGTACACGCTGTAGTTAAGTCGGATAGCGCTGCACTGCGGCTGCCGCAGTCCCCAGGTGCACAGCCCAAGTTTGAGATTTAGACATCATAAATAATCTGATTGCAATTCAATGCATTTTGTTCCATATTGCAGTCAAGTAGGAATACGGTGCCTGTTCCAAGACATTGGTGTTTCAAGAGGAAATATCTACAGGGCAAGAGAGGTATCGAGAAACCCCCATTTGAACTCCCAGAATTCATTAGGAGGACTGGTATTATGGAAATGAGGCAGGCCCTTCAAGAAAAGGTAAAAAATATTGAAACTGCTTTGTCCAAACGTTAAGGGTGGTATTGTCACTTTGCTGGAGTGAATAGTATTAATACTGGAAGCAGTATAACTGTTGAATGGAATATTCTTAAATGCGAGGTGAAAAATGTGTTGTGATTAATCAATATGGTGGTCTGTACATTTGTTATGTTTACTAAATAATTTCCATTTTTTATAGTCAGGATGGCAATGGACTCTAAGGGCTGCATAACTACTGCTATTTTGCTGTAATAAATGATGATTTATTTTATACTTTACAGGAAGATCAACAGACAATGAAAACCAAAATGCGACAGAAAGTGCGACCCAAGATGGGCAAGATAGATATTGATTATCAGAAATTGCATGATGCATTCTTCAGGTAATTTAGGCTGATCAGATAATGCTGAATCTGAAAGTAGTTTAATAAATCGGTATTAAATTGTTGGTTTTTATGATGTAAATTGAGCGAAGGAAATTTGTTATAGAGCATCAAGGGTCCCACAGAATCAGATGCTTGATGAAACATTAAATTAATCCTTTGTTTTATTAAAAATGTTGGGGCTGAGGCAAATTTTGTATGGTCAACAAGTATATATCAGTATTAATTGGGCATGATCGAAATACCACAGGAAATGTTGTTCAGCATCACTTTGCATTTTTAACAGGAATTTAGGGGTTAATTAAACTTAATGAGACTAGACTGCCATGTGATGTATCTGAATGAAACTGTGCCTCATTTTTTAACATATTCATAATCGTAACTTTGTGTAAATATAATATTGTATCAACTCGGTTAAATATAAATGGTAACCAAGGTATAGCTAGAGCTAGTCGTGTGTGGCACCAATCCTTATCGGACTTAAATTTCAAAATTGTGATATTATATGAGGCTACCATCCCAAAACCAGCATCAGTAACCAATATATGAAAATTCACTTTACTGTATAAATATGACATTCTTATTCTCAACATTATAAGCTTTAAAATGATGGGTCATTTACTGAAATTGACTTAATATTGCCAAAGTTATGAGCTTCCCTGTACCAAAGTACAAAGTATGTTAATTACTAAGTTTAACAATTGGCGACAGTACACTGGTTTTAGGATGGCAAACCTTGGTTATTGCTTCATAAGCTGATGGTATTACTAATGTGTTGGGGTGTTTTTTGTTTTCCAGATGGCAGACGAAGCCAAAAATGACAATCCATGGTCAGCTGTACTACGAAGGCAAGGAGTTTGAAACGAAACTTAAAGAGAAGAAGCCAGGTGATATTAGTGATGATCTCCGAGTTGCTCTCGGGATGCCTGTTGGCAGCGTAAGTTAGTTATTGACGCCTTTTTAATTTATGATAATAATCGTAGACGCCGTAATCCTAACAATGGCGCCCTCAATCGTAGAATTATTGTCATGGCGCTGTGAGTAAATGCACTTAGATGTGCGTGTGATTTAGTATGTTCTTAGGCCATAGATTTTGTTAGACAGGCAGTTTTGTTTGTGTTGTGAATTGGTCGTTATTACTCGATTTTTCTTGTATTGGCCACTGAGTTGACGTTGATTATTATTGTTTGTGTTCATTGTTTTACCACCAATAAATATTTTGACTGATTCTTTTCTAAATTGATTGTTTTATGCATTGACAAATTAATTATTTACAACCGGATCCACAACATTATTCAGCTTCCTCTCTAATTAAGATTTTTACAGAAAAAGGGTCTAAAATAGAAAACCAACGTATAATTTATACTTATTTTCTAAAGTTTTGTTACGGTTCAATGGACTTTTCTTTGTCAATCAAACTTAACAACTGACCAATCAGAACAGGGCCAGGGACCTTAGCAACAATATCCAAGGGGCGCGGTTTAGCAGAAAGGTCTATTGCACTTTGATCTTTATACTTGTGTCCTTGTTTGTATGCCTGTCGTCCTGTTCTACAGGAATATTAGTGTACTTGGTAGTTTCACATGTTATGGAGTGATTACTAACTGTAGCTTAGTATTCCATAGGTATTTGCTCCACTGTCCAGGGTTTAAATGAGAAGCACAAGATGAGATCCTTGTAATTTGCACCATATATGCCAGACATAATTATTTACTAAAATGAAAAAAAATGTAAAAAATACTGAAATATTAAAGCATCATTTATTCACTCCTACAGACAGCACAATCAGTTCCTCCTCCATGGCTGATTGCCATGCAACGATATGGACCGCCACCATCCTATCCAAACCTCAAGATTATGGGCCTCAATTCTCCTATTCCAGAGGTAAGTGCTCAATGTTTTTTTTTTTTTCTCTTTTCAATTTATACAATCGATGTATGATAACAAGCATTGATATGCATTTTTCTTAACCTGTGCATCTTTTTTTTCTTCCTCATAGGGATGTTCATTTGGGTACCATGCAGGTGGTTGGGGTAAACCCCCTGTAGATGAAACTGGGAAACCCCTCTATGGAGATGTATTTGGAACCAATGCAAGTGATTTCAAGGTTAGAATGCAAATTATTTTGAATACAGTACTTTGGAAACATGTACTTTCTCAATTGTAAATGCTTATTGCTTTGAGAAGTAATTAAGAAGCTTTTCAACATGGATTTTAAAAAAAAATTAACAATATAAATAATAATTAATAGCAATTTTTTGTTATTATTCAAAATGAATTACTAGATTGAGGAGGATGAAGAACCGCCAGAAATGGCACCATGGGGAGAATTAGAGAGCGAATCGGAAGAAGAGTCGGATGAAGAGGGCTCGGAGGATGAAGAGGAGGAGAAACCAGATGACACTGGGCTCATCACGCCAGCCGATGGGTAAGTTTATTGAGAGATAGTAACATACCAAAGAGTATAGTAGGATTGCAAGAGGTCCGACTATCTTTATTTTTGCATGCACACAATGAAACAAAAAGTACCACAAGAAAGGGGGCACCTTATTAGAATTTGAATAGAGTTAGAAACTTGAACAGACGCAGAGATAATATTAGTACTTTTTCAGGATATTTCAGGGAAACCTCGCCTGTCAAACCTCTTGCCAATTCTCTTTGAACATACCCACAAAGTAGTTTTTTTTTTGCCCACTACCCTAATGAGAAGTATTTTGGAATTGCAAGCTGTTTCACCTGTCATAATTAGCTGGGAGCCAGTATTTTGATTGGTTTATATGTAAATTAGGCAAGGCCTATGCTATCAGAATTTTATTTGCCAGCCTAGACAATATTTGATCAGAGTTGATAAAATATTAGCACTCTCCATTTCCAGTGGATCTTTCTTTTACACCTCAAGAAGCATTGTATTAACTTCTCCATTTTAATTGAATTTAGTGGGCTTATCACACCCAGTGGGGTGACATCCGTGACAGCAGGTCTAGAAACACCGGAGATGATTGAGCTTAGGAAAAAGAAGATAGAAGATGCTATGGATCAAGGAGGCGAAACCCCCGCGCTTTATACCATCCTGCCGGAAAAGAGAGCCAATGTTGGAGGAGCCATGATGGGATCCGCTCACGTCTATGACATTGGTGCTGCTGTAAGTTCAAAAGGAATTTGATAAATAATTTAACTTTTTTGGGGTGGGGAATGAGTTAAATTCTTTATATGTGTGAATTAATAAGGTTTACCATCCCAAACCAGCATACTGTTGCTAAGTGTTAAACTGAGTAATTAGCATAAGAATGTGGCTGTATTGTATACTTTAGTAGAGAGAAGCTGTAATACTTTTACTCATAACATTGGCAACAGTAAGTCTATTCTAGTAAATGGCCACCTATCATTTTAAAGCTTATAATGTGGAGAAAAATATGACTATATTAACAATTCATTTTTCTAGCACTGATGCTGGTTTCAGCATGGCAAGCCCCAAATTATAAAGTTAAGAGGTAGTCGCACTGTACATATTTTATGATTTATTAATTAACTGATTGTTTATTTTAGGCCAAGAAACCAGGACAGTCTGGATCAGAAGTAGTAGCTATTGCCCTCGACCCCAGTGAGTTGGATCTTGATACCGCAGCCATGGCGGCTAAGTAAGTAGATAGTACAACAACTGTTTGCTGAGTCTTGTACTTGTTAACACACTGTACACTTTAATGAATCTTGAGGGTGGAATTACATGAATCAAATTATTAATTGATTATTTTGTCTCTAAAGGTCTGTCCACATCATCAAATTTGACGAATGTGATATGCCCATATTGGGGTGTAATATGACATTATCATGCCTATATATGGCACTTTGCATAAAATTTAATAGTGTGGACAGAGCATTAGATTCATACAAATTTGCTCCGTTACTGTGGGATAAAATAGATTTCCAGATTTCCCTTAATCCCAAGAGATTAAAATTAACTAAATATTATTTATCTATTAATTTCATCCCCATCTTCAATATCAATAAACATCTCACCTGAGAGATCATATTAAGATTAGCTTTAATCTCTTGATGTTTAATCTCTTGATTTTATATTGTATAGTTTAGCTTGATTAGCTTTAATCTCTTGATTTTATATTGTATAGTTTCTATTTTTCGTAATTAATCATCTTAGTTCATTTTATTATGCTATGATAATTGAATGAAATAAAATATACCAGAATAGAAAATGTTAAGAGCATAAGATTCATACAAATATGCACTATTACTGATTGTGGGATGGAATGGATCAATCTTAGTATAGATCTTATAATGGAATTATAGATTTCCCTTAATCCTAAGATATTAACTAGATATTATTGATCTTGATTAATTTAAATCCCCATCTTTAATATCAATAACAACTCTCCTGAGAGATCATTAATGAAAATTAGCTTTAATCTCTTGATTATATGAACGAATTGTCAAATGAACAATTAATCTTTTAATTTTAACTGTCATTAATGAACATTACCTTAATCTCTCAATGTTAGGAATTAATTTATAGATGAATAAAAATTAAATGAATTAAATTTTAATTGAATAATTGGATGTATTTATTATTTTTCTTGCAAGGTATGAGGAGCAAGTAAGAGAACAGCAATCACATCTTGAGAAAGAAGACTTCAGTGACATGGTTGCAGAACATGCTGCTAAACAAAAGGTAAATGATATTAAAGCAATTTATTCTAGTATAATTTACAGTAACCCCTCCGCCAAGGAGGTTATGTATTCACCACATTCACCTCAAAGACCAACTCAGGCAGGTATGATGCAGCTCGACGCAATTGACTGTCGTAAGAGATTAAACATTCTTTATATTCTACGAGGCGACTCTCCCCGAGGCAAACCATTGGGTTCCGTGTTTAACCCCCACGGACCCGACATGACACAAATCGCGTCGGGCTGCATCGTATGAATTAGCCTTAATGATTGGAGTCATACATGAGTCTAAAGCCGTCAAGACTATCAAATTCTATATGACAAAAACATGTGACATGCCTAAATATGGTCATGATGACATCACATCATGACCATATATAGGCACATTTTGACTACATATGGGCATAAGAAAGTTTTATAATCTGAATTTTAGCTTAAGAAAGGGTGGTTAAATTTTTGAGTGTACAGGCCGCCTTAAACCTGGCTTGTTTTTGTACATGAATAATAATAATAATTTGGTCTGTTTTGGTTTTTTTTCAATCTTTCAGAATAAGAGGAAAAAGCAAACACAAGATACTGGACGAGCACCCAAGAAATACAAAGAATTCAAATTTTGATTCAATTTTCCTCCCTTTGTATTTAATTTCAAATGTTTTCCTTGTACTTTAATCCTTGAGGTGGTTCAGATATTGCATTTCTGAGGGAAAATCTGCGACTTCTCTGGCTGAGGACATGCCTTATTGTGTTATGAAATTGTCAATAATTTTTATAACAAGAAATATATGTATCACATTGTGGTAAATTATTTACCCTAATTAAATGTGGGTTTTTATCACTGTGACTGTTTACTAAGGTGTATTACAGTGAAATTATGTGTGCACAACCGATGTTATCGTAGATAAGGCAAGCCTTTATATTTTGGCACACTGATGTTCCATTCAGCTAAACAAGCACTCACCTCTAGAAGTGCTGACAATTTTCAAAATGCGGTAAATTTTTTCGTTCTTTGTTTTTCATGTTGTATTTCAAACCTGGCTTGGCATATAGGATTAACACTATTCTGCAGTGAAAGTGTACATAATATATATGAAGTTGGCCATCCCAAAACCAGCGTACTATCGCTAAACTGAGTAATTAGCATAAAAAAGTGACAGTATTGTATTCTTTAGTACAGAGAAGCTGTAATACTTTTACTCATAACTTTGGCAATAGTTGATTCCAGTAAATGACCTATTATTTTAAATCTTATAATGTGGAGAATAGGAAATATTTAAAAAAGTCAATTTTCTTGTTTTGATCACTGATGGTGGTTTTTGCATGGCAAACCCCATATTACAACACCTATTTCTTTGCATATCACATTGGATAAAAATTAATGTTTTTGTTTCATTCATTCATTCAGATTTTTTATCCTACAGTTATATTCTGAACAGTGTCATCATGAGATAGGTATGAAAATGTAGGATGGGATTTTTTACCCTGTGTGCGCTTATGAGATCTTGGTAATATGAAACTACCTAAATCTTGTGTCCACACTCAAATTATTCTATGCGACAAATTTGTGTGAAGTGCCCATTATATGGGCATCATGGTGCCATATTACACCCAAATATGGGCATGTCACATTTATTTAGTTTGATAGTGACAGAGCTTAACAAAATGAGAAAGATCTATACAGTAGGTGTTGTATAAAACTAATATTTCTCATGTCTTGGTAAAGCGTTACTTGTTCCACTTCTTGAAAATATTCTAAGCTATTATTTCATATGTCAGTCAATTTCTTCATAACAAATATTTTGAATTAAGTGTAATTCTATTTCATAGCTGTACTGCATAAATCACAAACACAAAATTTATAGTTCATAGTTATTTATTTGTAATTTCGGAGAAGTTAATACCAGTTTCGGAGTAAGTTCTACCGTGCATACCCAATTTTTAAATACACCCATTTCATAATAAAGTGTTAATTGTCTGCAATCCATTTCAGATGAAAAGCGAATTAAAAATCATGTTTCCTAGAAAACTAAGTTTATACAGGTCTCCCTCCAATTAAAGACCACTTTTAGGACTGGGGTTTTCATGGTCTTTAGTAGCTTTTGGAATAATAATATAAGATAAAACATTTGTTACGTTTGGTTAAGCTTTATCTCACTGTAAGACAGCTTCCCACTGTAGCAGTTTTATGGAAACCAGAGCTCAAATTCCTAAAAATTTTGCACTGATTGTCGGTGCATTATAAAACTAGTGTAAATGATTTTGCTAAGTAATTTGTGGAAATAAATAATTTTTACAATGTAAGTCAAATGTTTTTGTGATTCCATAGTGTTGTATGCAATTTAGATTAAACAAAATGATGCCCTTCCCATATTTTAGACCAAAAATGAAAAAAAAGCTTCTGATTGCACAGCGACAGGGGGAAATGACAGCATAGTGTAATGACAGCATATAAATTAATCTTGGCCCAAATCTTTGTTTCCCGGAGAGCACAGAACGGTTACATCATCGTACAAATTGAAAGCTTCCTATCAAAGATCTTATAAAACCAAGACAGCGTTTTCTGCAAATATCTGCAAAATTCTGTAATAATGCAGTGTAGGACGCCCTCTTGCAATTACATATATCTATAAATTCTGGAACAACTAGGACACCGTCTCTTAATTGCAATTACCGGTACTTTCTATTGCTTTCTGCGTGAATGGATGCCTCCTATTTCGTTACATATGCAAACCACGGAGAGCACTATGGTGTTGTTATAAGGTCTTTGCTTCCCATTAACTAAATTTGGATGCGTGTCAGTTCCCAGTGACGACATTTAGAGCTAGTCAGGCAGTTATTTGTATAATAATGCAGATCTCTCCATTTTTCTTGGGTACAAGTGCACAAAACTGCTGTGAAATTTTTCCCCTAATAATCTGGTCCAGTCTGTTCACCTCCCACCCACAGCTATTGTAAGCTGTCACCTGGGGGTAAGAGTCTTCCCTTTGCTTTTCTTGACATCCATCTTCCATGCTGGCAATTCTTTCTCTACCATGTTCCAATATGATACCTGAAATTATATTATGGATTATTAAGTATTTGTACAGTAGTGTTAATATAAATTCAAAATGGGGGGCACCAAGGGAAAACTTGTACATAATCGGAGCTTTGCAATGGGGCATGGTCTAGGTGAGGTTGACAAAATAAGGTGATTTTTAACTCTTTTTTTGCTTCAAAAATCACCTGTGGTGAAGGGGTGCCACAGGTGGTTTTAGGTACACCCCTAGATATACATTGCTGAATTAATTACAGGATAAAAAGCAATAGAAAAATTTTGAAAACATGATGGGAAGATGCCATCCAAAAATGAAGAATAAGGAGAAACTAAGCCACCTCTAGTTCTGTAAAGTTTCTTGATGCACCAGATTTTGCTCCACGCTTCAGATTTTCTTCAGCCTTCTCTAGTTTCTATCATAAACAAAAGTGTACTGATTAGAAATCACTACTTATTTGTGTTGGTATTAATAATATACAGTACCAAGGCTATATGAAACTAAAATTTATTTTTTAATAGACCTTTCCGGTGCATCAATCAAACTTAACAACTGGTCAATTAACTGACCAATCAGATAAGGTACAGGAATTTGCACATGTTTGCATATGTTTTAACACTGTTGTTTTGTGAGACTTCAGCAACAATAGCCATTGGGGGGGGGGGGGATTAGTGGAAAGGTCTGCTGTGTTGAGTTGATGGTGTAAACCAGACATCTTTCAGTACAAAGAAGCACACCAATCAAGAATCTGTACTACAGTGTTAGTGGTAACAGCTCTATGCTTAATAATGTACATGCTAGAAAATCTTACCAGGGAGGAAAGAATATTGTCAATGTATGTTTCTCATTTTTTTTTCCAATAGTCAGCAGTGTAATAGAGCCAGTGGTGGATCTAGGAATTTGAATTACAGTAGAGGGCCTTCTATCAAAGATGGAATAGTAGCCGGCTACATCAGCTGGACCAACTCTGGGCCCCCCTTGAATCTGCCACTTTGAGCAAATAGGATGCCTTTCTGAGATTGATTGTATGAAGTGCTACAAACATTATTTGTCTGTGCCATACTTGAAGTAGTACGTGATTCCTCTTCTTAGCTCTTGTCCAACTTTCTGCCAAATGACTGTTCTTTGCTGCACTTTCATCCAGATGCCATTCAGAACGTTTTAATAGCGCTTCTCTTCTCGTTAATCTGAAACCGTAACTGCAATTGTTAATATAGAGTGGCTGATCCAGAGGGTGGAGAAAGGGCTAACAACATTTTTTTAAACAAATGTAACCCTCTCCCACCCAAAAAAAAAAACAAAAACAAAAACAGAATATAAGAGAAAAGGGATGAAACGGAAGGCGAAAGATGGGAGCACAGTACGAGGCTAACTTTAAGGGATCAAAGCTCTTGAACCACCAGAATGGTAACAGGGCACTTAAAGCTACTCTGCGTGGCCCATACAACTAAACATTTACCCCCCCCCCCCCCAAAAAAAAAAAATGGATCCAACACTCTATCTATTAATCTGATATCTTTATAGCTTGATACCTTGGGTTTGTTTGAAACATAAAAATTAATAAAAGCATTAGATTATAAAATGTAAAGTGTGCTAAAACTATATTTTATTATCAGAGGGAGAAATTTTGTGGTTTATAATATAGGATGCCCAAATTATGCTTTCAGATTGGAAAATCAGGGATTGGAATCACAATATTTGAGTCATTGGCAAATTAACATTTTCAGTCCGGTGAACTCGCCATGTTATTAAACTACAGCAGGAGGAAATATCACCCACTAATCACTGATTTCAGGAAGTAAATGGTGGTGTGTGGTGGTGCAACAGCAAATGACCAAAACGGCAATAAACCAAACAGTAAAACTTGTTTACCAGAACTGTGAATGAATACAGGAATCGGCTGTGAATCATGACTGAAGTGCTTAACCGAAACCAACATACAACCTAAGTCATCTGTATTCTTGCCACTTTGGTCATTTTGTGTTGTGGTACCGTTTTGGTTTATTGCCATTTTGGTTATTGTTGTTTTGGTTTATTGCTGTTGACCTGATAATGAAGTGGTTGTATGCACCTTAGTCACAATGCATAACACAGCAGCAGTAAAGCTAGATCATACGGTAATCGACTTACATATCTTCGTGAGCTTTGTTCAGTTCCAATTCCCTTTCCAACCAATAATCTAATGGTTCCATTGCGTAGCTAGGCAAACTGAGAATGATTTAAGTAAATAATGAAACAGAATATTCCAAAAATGTTTCCAATAAAGTAGCAGCTGCAGCATATTGAATGAAAAAGCTGAACTAATAATGATAATAAAAACCAATACCAAAAGAGAAAGAAATTCGAACCTAAACTATCCTAGGCCTACTTTAATAGTTTATTTGAAAACAAGACGTGAATTGGGTCAATTGCCAATTTTAGTTCTAGGCCTGTATTAGTGAGCATATTTATTAGGTAATTAATTTACGAATTAGGCAGCTAAAAATCGTTCTAGCCAAGTACTACTAGGGTGGCCTACTACTAGGCCTAGGTAGGCGTGCCTACTACTAGGCTAGGCCTAGCATAGAGGTGTAGCAGCAGAGACCAGACTCTCTAGAATCTAGCCTAGGTACTAGGCTAGGCGCCTAGGCGATAGGAGGGTCTAGCCTAGGCTAAAGATATATTAGGGCAACAGGTTACAATTTGATTTACTTATTTTATCAATTCCACTTTATTCTGTGCGTAAACTAAGAGAATACAGGCGAGAATACATCTAACTTTATTTAGGATTTCACTGTGTAGCGTCCGAAGTTGCTTAGTAGTAGGCCGCCATATTGTGTACTGGTTGCCTAGAGCCGATGAACTGTGTCTTCTTATTGGTCAGTGATAGGCCAATCATTTGGACTTTTGATCGAAAGCTCCGCGGGAATTACAGTACTACTTATTGATACTTATTATCTACAGTATATTCTGTGGATGGTTAAATCATGTTTTTATTTATTTTATTTTATATTATTTTATTTACTTCTCAATCTACAGATAAAACCCTCACTAACAGATTGGAGAAAAACATACACATATTATAGGCCTACTAGGAAACAGAATATCCGTAAAACCTCTAACAGATGGGCTTCTTTTTTTGTGATAGGCTTCTTTTCAAGGGCTGTTTTTGCAACAGTGGCGTAACAGGCGGGGGCAGGGGGAAGACTGCCCACCCCCTAACGGATTTTACCGGGCTGACCAAGCCGTAGTACCGGGCTGGGTAAGAAGAAAAAAGAAAGAGGGGAAAGGGAGGGAAAAGAGAAAGGAGAAAGAAAGGGAAAGAAAAAGGAAAAGAATAAAGAGAAGAGAAAAATAAAGACAAAAATAAAAAGGAAGATATAATCAACAGATATCACAATACCCAGCAACCCCTTCTCCACTTCAAAATGTGTCCATATCGCATTTGATCTAAACCGCCAGATATTCTCTGCAGTGGCGTAACCACCGTTGGACAAGGGGAAATATCCATCTATGGAAAATCTTTCCCCATTGAAGATGCCCTTATCACCCCGGAAAGTGCCTGGTTTTTTTGTTTTTTTTTGTGGGGTAGGCCAATTTCCTCTAAAAATTGCACATTTTAGGGAGTTGCTCAATTTTGACGAAATTAGAATTAAAAACAAAAAATTCTTTCGCGCGTATTTTTTAAGGGTAAAGTCAGCTTTAAAAAAACGAGTGTGGCCATATATAACATAAGCGCATTTCTTGTTGAGGTAGGCCAATTTCCTCTAAAAATTGCACATTTTAGGGATTTGATCAATTCCGACGAAATTAGAATTAAAAACACAAAAATTTGTTGCAAGCTTCGCGCGCATTTGTTAAGGTTAATGCTTGTGCTTGCCCTCCTATGCCTTCTAAGTTATTTAAACACATAATAGGCCCAACACCAATAGAAAGAACATTTAAGATAGATCGTTTTACCTAGAAGAAGGGCCTTAATGTGTATTGATGGTGAAGGAATATGTTTGTAATAAATAAAACCATTATGAAAATGCTTATATTTGGTTTCAAACACACGTGTGTGGCCTATATTATAAATAAGATAAGCCATGTCGTATTGTTTTCTATATG
>NW_022705543.1:1077752-1109621 GCF_011630105.1 Anneissia japonica
CTCCCCTCCCCCACCCCGTCGGGGAGAAAACCATAATTCGTTTGGGAGAAAAAAAAATTCTATGTATTTTTTACTCCAAAATCGATTAAATAAGCTTTTAAAACCCCTAAATTTTCATATTTTCGGGGGTTTTCCCACCTGGACCAATTTCGAAAGGTTTTTAGCGACGCCCGACCACGCCCACATCTTTTCTCGTCTTGGACGTCAGCGCCCCCCCCCCCCCACCTCCCATCAGGGAACTTTCAGCGCCCCCCCCCCCCACCTCCCATCAGGGAACTTGGACACCCCGTCGGGAAAATCCTGGCGCCGCTACTGAGCAGTAGCAAGCCTGCATGCAGGGGTTCCCTGATCCTCCCATTCTATCCCTTTCTAGAATTCTATCCGTTCCTGATCGTCGTCGTTGCCATTATCATCATCATTATAATGAAAATGCCACCACCAACAGATTGAGATTCTTTTATTGACATCAATTAACAAAACAGTGTTACAGTCAATGTACAATTAAATACAAAAAAACAAGACAATAGAAATGGAAATCGACTTCTTATATAGCCTCACACAATTACAAATCGTCATCAAGAAAAGCTAACCCACGAACTATCCTAAAACTAAGCAGAGACAATTTACCAAAGAATCAAATTAAGAAAAACCCAGTAACACTGCACTGTTTTCCAGCAATTTGAGGCACATTGCCAGCTGGAACAGTACAGTACTGAGAGGCGCTCTAGCGATACTGGTGACTAATCTAACCTATCCTGAAGAAGAAACAAAACCTTGGATAACAAAAAGTGATCGAATAAATTAGAGAGACTGAAAATAAAATCTGAACAAAAAGAGACTGAACAAAAAAATCCCAACAAAACAGACAAATCATATGGTTATTCTCATTTATTAATTATTAATATACCTTCTGTACAATTTCTTTTTATCCTTTCTCATTGCATGATTGTTATAATAAACTCTGTTGTTGTCTTCTTGGCCCTGTAAGTGGCACATCTCTTTCATCCCAGATGACCACGCCATCGCACTGGCAGAACTTCTTCGGATTCTGAAAGAGCCCAGCAGATCTTGCAACAATTCCGCACGAAAGGCTGAAATATTAGAATTCACATGGATAATTATGATTAATAAAGATATTGTTCAAAAATAGTGTGATAAATACATAGGCAATTCATATATGGCTCATTGTAATTATTAATATAATGATTCATATATAGATATAGATTTTATTTTTATTATCATTGTCTCGGGCTATTGAGATCATAGGACAGTTCGCAGATTAGGCTTTCGTTTATATTTATCTTCTTTGTTGCTACTGCCCATTATAATCCGCCTTTAATTATACGCATCATTTACAATTTATCACAGTCACACGGCTATACTGTTTATCCCTGTTTGCTAGTCTGTAAAGCTTTTTTAATCATACATGTTATTGCTCAGGAAGAGCACAGGAGTGCTTGAAATATTCAAAATAAAAACTTGTTCATGTCTATTATGTCAACATATATGTTTCTACTTTGTGCATTCATACTTATTTTAACCTTTTTTATATATTCATATATATACATATATATATATACATATATATTACTTATTTAAATTGTAATATATTATTAATACATGAATTGTACTAATTAGTAAAGATTAGCCTCCGACCCCCATTTCAAGACTACTAAATATGCTACTGCATGTATGGCTCAGTCTTATCAGCTAAAATTTCAATGTGTGTTACTTTTCAAATTAATATTTGATATGATTATCTTACCCAATTCCACTGTTACCATGCAATTTAGATTCAGCAGCAAGTCCTCGTCCCAAATCATCCTCGGCGTCGTGAACCACCACAGATCGTCCAATTATATCCCAAACCTTCATCTTGTCGTCTTCAAAGCGGAAAGTAGCTCTACCATTTTCATCAGCAACTATGTTTCCTAGGTCTCCTACATGCTGAGTGCAATCCAACAACAAAGTAATAAGAAATGATGGGGCTTAGTAGTTAAATTCCCTACACACCCCAAAAAAATTATATATAATGAATAATGATTATTATGTATTCGGGGTAGTAGTATAGATAAAAACTCACCCGTTCATTTTCCCCTGGGGCACCGTGTCTGCTATTGTAGGGGTTGTAGTGAGGACCGCAGCTGCAAATAAATGTTATGCTAACATGAGGCTTATAAGTTGGAGTTAGTTTTTAGTTGTGAGATAAAACTGTTTTAAATTTAAACCAAGAATTACGGAATTAGAAAGTAGACAAACATCTTTATTTTTATATTTAAATATATCAACATTAAATATATTTTTTTTAAATGCCATCAAAATAACTACCATTATCATCATCAGTTAATATAAAAAAAAAAAAAATATTTTTAAAAAGTGAAGAAACTATTTACTGTATCACAGACCTTTCACATCCATTGGATAAGTCACCAAATTCATGGATATTCAATCCATGAGGACCAGGCTTCAAATTGTCTAGAGTTCCTTCAATAATACATGTGTTTTCTGTTGCCTGTAGGAAACGAACTACTCCCTCTACGCAGCTTGGACCTTGCAGCATCGAAACAGCGGCCCCAAGATGTTTGACAGCTAAACAAAAACAATTAAACAAGACATTTATAAAGCCTAATTTCTTTAATTAGACTTGGACTTTTGTTATCACACTACCTAACCATTTCAGTCAGACATGTCAAAGAGGTTATCAATTTCAAGAAGATGCCAACATCTTCATTTATCATTGTGGACAGCCTCGATCATCATGAGAATATTATTATTCTTTAATGTGAATGCCCCCGATGCACTCTCATGACAACTGCTGTTAACTCACACACAGGCACCACGCGTAAATAAATCATGTTGAGCTGCGTTGAAAAAAAAAAGTTTTGAGATGGCCTTAAAGGCGGCTGGGTTATCAAGTCAATTTTTATATTTCTTATTAGTATCATTAGCTATTACAGATTAACTTGCCTAAAGTCGAATCCAAAATGGCATTGAAAAACTGTTTAACTTAGATAAATTTTGATTAACAGATCATTAATTAATGGAAAACACAACAATTTAGCATGTAAAATAAGATCGACTTGGAAATTAACTTAGGCAAAGCAAAACTTCAAGTTTAACTGTATTATTAATATTTCTACATTGTTGTATTGCTGTTGCAATACAATCTTTCTACTACATTATTACTATACATTAATGTTATTACTGTCATTATCACTATCATTATTAAAATTTGATCGTACATGTAGTTGGCTCAGCTGATCCATGGCCTTTCAAGTTTGCTCTTCTCCCTGTGCTCTCCAGCAGATTCTTTACCTCTGATGTTGTAAGAGTTGTCTCGACTACTACTTGCTGATCGCCTAGGTTCACAGAAACTGACTTTATCTCTGTCAAATGGAATTATGGTTAATATGATGTGTGAATATGGTTATCTACCCCACTCCCTCCCCCCAAAAAAGGGGAAAAAACACTCAATAGAGTGGTGATCCAGAATTTTGAAATAGAGGGGGCCCAGAAATTTTTATTTATGATTATTGCGCCTATAAGTGGCCAGAAATGGCACTTCCAGACTTACATTTGAACATTGTTTTCTTTTTTTCTACATTTTTTCATGATTTTGAAAAACTTGGGGCCACTTGAATCTCTCCCACTGTAATATAGGCACCTCTATTAGTCTGAAAATGACATTCACAGACTGTGAAAATGCTTCTAGAAAGAAATTTTCCCCGATATTAATTATTACTTTCTTCCTCAACAATGAATCCAGCGTTTCCCAACAGAGGGTCCTGTACCCCATATTTAAAGCACTTGCAATTCTACCTATTTTAGGCGAGACTTTCTTTATTCCTTGTTTCGCATACTTAATTTTTTAAAGATAATCAGAGGAGAGCGGGATAAAAATAAAATTTTGTTTTCCTATTTAGCAAATAGTTTAGCCAAAATCATCCAGACAGAGGAGAAAATAAATATAAAATTTTATTGTTGAATGCAAAATAGGATAGGAATTCCTTTTTCACCTGGTTTATTTTTCAAAGCATTTTCTATGGCTGATTTACAACTCATGCATGTCATATTGACAGCAAACTCCATCTGAAAAAAAAAAAAATGAATTGCATATAAAAAAAATTGTCCAATTTTATAATTAAAAAAAATAATGGGAAAAATACAAGTTAGTAAATTACGTTCAAGTCAGAGGCACATAAATAGGATGTACAGTACTATTAGTTGGACCTGGGAATTTAGTTTTGAGGTCATTTTTAACTACTTGCTTAAGCATTTCAATGGGTGGGGGGAGGGGGAATGGTGACTGGAGAGAGAGAGGTGCAAGCTTTTTCCCCCCGGGGACCCTCCTGCTCACCCGTATAGTTATAGTACGCCAATTTGAAGTGAAGCCAAGAAGGCAGTAGTACTGCGTAGGGTAGGCTAGGGCTGGGTGGGGTCTGACAGAGAGTAGTAGTAATATCCTTGGTTGGCAGGTAAACTACTATATCTAGGCCTATCATCAACTACTACTAGGCCTACTGATGTACTGACAATCAATCAAAAAAAGGAAGCCAAATTCTCAAAAGGCCTACAATACATGATACATCTCCTCCTTTTCTACTACTAGGCCTAGGCTTAGATGAGTAAGAGTAAGCATTTGACAATCATTCACGAACACGACCATTATCTTTTATATACACTATGAATTATTACCTTTGTTGGTGTTGCCATTTTCCCACTTAATAGTGCTTTTTGGCCTGGATTCCATCCATCCAAAACGCTAGCTCTTCAATGGTTGTTGTTATGTTTTTTTGGGGTCACCACACTTCTATAAACGTGGTAAAACCATGGAGGTATTATTGAGAAGGAGATCACTCGGCAACAGATCCCTTTGACGCGACAAACCTATGTGTTCCCCGCTTTTGGATCGCGCGCGGGCGTATTACCCTATAATTCACATTCTTTCGTTAGCAACAACTTGGAAACGACATGCATTTATACGCTTCCAGCAGAGCAGTTGTGCAATAAAACGTTTGATTTTAACCCATTAAATATCTTTATTTCTTTTAAATAATACCTGTCTCTTATACACATCTAGATGTGTATAAGAGACAGGATGAATGTATCAGCTTCAAAATAAAAAAGATTGCGCAGCCATAGTGATTGACAGTATGTAGTGCGCATTGAGAAAAGAAGGTGCTCTCCATTTCGTCATGTTCAATTTTTTGGTCAACTATGCCTATTGAAAATTTTGATGGCGGGGAACACATGGGACTTCAAAGGCATCGCACAAACGTTCTTTACGCGCTGCGGCAACTTTGATCTTGGTTCATTTGCATAGCGCTGCGTGCGCGTAGCTTTGCCGAGTGATCTCCTTCTCAATAATACCTCCATGGTAAAACTAAGTCTCCGGCCCGTGAGCCGCCAATTATGTGTACCGTTGTTTACAGAGAGCCTGTAGTAAACAACAGATAGAATTTTCTGTTCCTCTCTGCATTTTTCATCGTGAACACATTGTTGTTTTGATCTCGGTATAATTTATTTAGATATATAGAATGGCAGAAAAGGTCGTGGACATTATTCAGGCTTTCTTGAAGTTTTTTGCAGAGGTTAGCAAGTCAACCAAACCCCAACCAAACATTCCAGGCTAGGCCCTAGCTAGGCCTGGTCGATGGATAGGCTAGGGTGTGATGACTAGCCTAGGCTAGGCCTACACACATCCGTTGCAGGCCAGCAGTACTGCTTGGGCCAGGCTGTTGGCCTAGGCCTATTACTCAGTTCTAAACCTAGGCCTAACCAAATGTAACACTTTGAAAAGTTAATGATTTTGTTTTGTTATTTCGCTTTCTCCTTGCTTAAAAGCTAGATTTTTTATAACAATTATTAGTTTAAAGAAATGTCAACAGTTATATTCTAATAGTAATGGTAGGCCTAGGCCTATAGCCTAATTAATATTTTTATTTGATAAATTATTTTTAACACATTCATTAATTTTTTGGTCTTCACATACATATTAAAAGAACACTGTTCTGTGGCTGGTGATACAGTACCTTATTTTAAATTCTGTTTGCTTAAAGGTATGGTAAATTGCATTATCCAATAAAATGCCGCTGCCAACTTGACAACATCGTTCAAAAATCGCTTGCTTTTCTGCCGACTTGTTTTATAAGCGACATAAGACAACTTCAAACAAGTCCGTAATTGAGCAACTTGCCAAAAATCAATACAGTAAATACAACTAAAAATGCCATGACAACAGATCAATTAATGGCAATCTTCTATCGCATTTTACATAAAGTAAACCAACAGAGTTGTTAACTTTAAACTAGTGACTGTTAGTACATCATTCACATTGATACATTGTATTACGTAACACCTTACTGTACAATAGCCAAGACTATAAAATATCAATGTGTAAAGCTTTAGTATGAGAAAGGATGGTATAATAATTTTACCTTTTCCTGATATAATGCAACATTTGACCTCACCTAATGTGTATACTACATACTCCATTAGTTATGTAACTAATAATTACAGTGTTATAAATAATAGCATTTTGAATAGTTTTAGATTTAGTTTAGTAACTTCTTTTTGTTTTGTAAGTGTATTTGTATTCTGGGTGCACAATCACTAATATTATGGGCGAAATTGATTCAAAAGTGAACCCAATAAAATTCAAATCAAAATGTAATACACACCATCGCTTTAGGATTCAATAGTTCAACATTTTTTATGGCATGTATGTTTTTTTTAGCAGGGAGCTGTTAAAGAACAACTCTCTAGTTATACTTTCACATCAAGTTAAATCAAATGTTATCAGGCAAAAACACTGTTATTTACAGTCTTGGTATTATACAGTATAGTTGCTACGTTAACATACAGTAATGTTTCTTTAAGTGGTAAGCTACTAACATTAACAATCGCTAAAAAAATTACTTGATTATGGAACATGTGAAAGAAGATTGTCTTTAATTGGTCCGTAGCTGAGGCATTTTCAAATTTTATACTGCATTTGTTTTTGGAAACATGAATCAATGACTCGGCAGGCTTCAGATTTGTATTGTAAATAAAATGGGTAGGCCTGTTACTTTAAATAAATACTTGTATGCTTATTTTTGTTGAATATTTTTTAAATGTAATGTAATGCCAAAATAGGATTAATTCATATTCAAGACAAAGCACTAAATGTTACTTCACCAACTTCCTCTGCATTCAGCGAGCGATTTCACAAGTTTTTATGAACAGTGACATCACACTGTTGGCGGCATTTTATGGGATGATGCAATTTAGCAAATGGAACATAAGATATGGTACCGTATCGCTAGCCACAGCGATAAAAAATATACAAAGTCTGGTCCAGAGTGAAATGTGAATGGGATAAAGAGAACTCCAAGAGAACATTTGAAAAAATTGATACCATTAATATTTAATTTTATTGTTTGCCATTGTTCTTAAATGAAATATAAATGTATTTATTTTTTGTATTATTAGCATTCAGTGGCATATCTAGGGGGGTGCGCAGGGGGTGCATGCTCCTCCAAAAATTCTAGCAAATGTTCTGATTATACTAAGAGAAGAGAAATAACCAGAAAATGTTGATTTAGTTTAGAAGTATTTTGAGGATTTTATGTATAATTACAGGCTAAATTGAACCACTGCGTGTCCTTAACGGTCGACTACAATCAACTATCTTTGGTTACCTCGTCAATTGAGGACTTGTGTGATTACATGACAGACCTATCCCAAGATATACAGGTAAGGTCAACAAGAATATACAACAGACTACAGATTATATATTATAACCTCTTTAAGTTGAGTGGTTGGCCAAGAGGTACTGTATTGTTGCTGCTTCTTTTGCTGAAGACCCTGTTTAAAACCTGGCCAGCGTCAGGTTTTGATTGAAGTCTGGGCTCCTCGAATAACCCTCACCTTGAGAGTTAAGCGAGATAACAAACATGTTTGTATCTATATGTATCCATTAACATGTTGTAGTTAAAGTCGAGTGGTGCTGCATCCCAGCGCCCAACCCAAATTTTTAGTTCATGTTGATGGAATTATGTTTTCCGAATTTTTAATGTCATCCTCCAAATTCAATTACATATGTTTAATTTGTGTTTTGTTTTTGTATTTTAGATGTTGAAATGGAATAGGTTAAAATACATTTCTGCACAATATGGCAATAAATCCAAATTTCACTTTTTGATGTGTTTTTTAACATTATACTTTAAAACCTGGACATTTGGGCACTGTGTCTTAAAGTAGTTATTATTTGTTAGAAAATGTGTAAGTACTGTATATGTACACTATGATAATATGATTGATTATAAATCTTAGCTATTGCTCCTGTATCAATTTTATTAGAAACTTGTTGAGACATTTAAGTCGGAGATTGGCAGTGTTGCGGATGAAGAGACAGCGCCACCACAGCAGTCTTCAGGATCAACCCTTCAACCTGTCGACAAAAAACCAGTATATGTCACAGATCCGTCCTTTGTTCAAATAATTGCTTCCAAAGATGAGGTCAGTTGTAGTTATATTTGGAAGGTCACCAGGAAAAGGGGCGGTGGGGTGGGGTGGGGTGGGGTGATAAAGGTTACCATAAATACAACTTCACTCCCTAAGCCTCATCAAGAGTTGGTTTATAGAGCATCATTTGTGTATTCAATTGCATTGGAGTAAGCTCGAAGAGGGGGTGTGCGCACACAACCCTTTCCCCCCCCCCCCCCCCATAGTGGCAAATTAGTTTCACTTAAGTGGATTAAAATACTGAAAATGATCATTAGATTAGGGATTAGTTCCACATTCTAAATTTTCACAACCCCCACCCCCACCCCTTAGCATATACCCCTGGCTTGCTGTTGGATGTGATAGAAATATAATTCAAAAGGAAGGTTTCCAGGTGGTCTTAAAAATCTTAGTGGCCTTATTTGTAAGTAGAAATTTAATATGTATGATAGCAAAATCTGCTATTAGTAAATATTATCCTAAATTTGAAATTAATAACAGCATTATAGGCATGGATGAAAAGAAAATAACCACATAAAATACAGACGATACAGCTATATTCAAGGTAAATGTAAAATTTGCATTTAGGAAATGATGTCACTCTTTCACAGTACAACTTTATAGATGACAATTTTTTTTTTTTTGTATAAGCCGCATTTCATTTTTTTATGTCAACATCTGGTCTGTTTCCAGACAGAAAAAAAAAAGCTAGTAATAAAACGGAGCACTGTTACATAATGTAGGCTTCTTAAAATGTACAGAAATAATGAATTACTTATTTTAAATTTTTCCCAATTGTGTAGATTGACAGACGAATAAAAGCATTCATTGAAAGGAAGCAAGTGGATGTTGATGACAACAACAAACGTGAATTTTGTTCTGTTATTTCACCTGAACATGAAATTAAATCGTCTTGTGCAAGAACTGATGCAGTATTCAAGCCTGTTAATGGTTGTAAAAGTCATGTGAAAGGTACGGATCACATTGGTGATTATTATCATTTTATTTTGGGGGGGGGGATGCGTGGGGTGTGTGGGACATATCACACTAATCGCCTTCTAACTACCTCCTTTGGATGGGACAAGAAGTTGTTGGTGCCTTGTATATAATGGATTAAATTAAGAACATGGAACATGATTCTGAAACGATCAAGGACTGTTCCCCGGTTTACTGACGGAGCCACTTCCTAAGAGAGAGCAGCTTAGCGCAGTCGGCTAAACTGATAGTAGCACCTGTATGTGCACTGAACCGTGGAGATTTCTAAGTCCGCGGTTCAATTCCCATTGCTGCTCTCCTTGTGTTTCAGCTGGAGGGTTAAGATACAAGTTACGATAGCGCACCGTCTTTCGGATGAGACGTTTTAAGCCCTTGGTCCTATGCGCATTATAGTCCATGTGCATGTTACAGAACACAGTGCATTCTTCAAAAAAGAGTAGGGAATTGTCTCCCGGTGTACTGCCCAATCACCACCAGAAGCACCCTACTGGATATAAGCCTTCTTCAGACTTTTGTGTGTTATCCTTGGTATTTACATTGAATAAATCCATCAATCCATGTTTTGTGTAAATGTATTGTGACATAAGACAGTACTAATATGTTTACAATTGGTAATGTTTATCCCATGTTATTAAATATACTAATAATATGTTAATCTTCAACATTTTATCATGTATAACAACATAACCCCCCAAATTCTCTGTAAAGTTTCGAGAGTTGTTAATCCGAATGGACCACAGACTCGACCCTTCATTTCAACCCAATCAACAACCAGCCAATCAGCATCAAGAAGCAGCACAAGCCAATCAAGTCATGAGTTGCCTAGTAGCCTTGAAGAAAGACTCAAAAACATAGAAACACACATAAAACTGAAACATGGTATGTACACTATGTGTTATTTTTAAATTGTTTAAATGTAACTGTTTTTAACCAAAAGACAAAGCAATCAATTTAATTAGGTAATTTAGTTAAAATAGTTCAGCTAAGACGTGCTCATACAGTATTAAAACATAGTTAAGCTAAGACATGCTCATGTTAAAACATAGTTCAAGCTAAAGCTGCAGTCGCACTGGTTTAAAAAGGGGAAGATTTTACCGAGACACTGGTTAACACACTCCGAAGGTGAAATCGTCTGTCCGCACTTGTATTTTTGACTCGGTTAAGTTTCCTGTCAGTGAGGATAAAACCTAAGCCTACTAGACTACTACTACTACTGCGAGTACGAATTTGATTGTTGGGCCTAGGAAAGCTAAACAAACCATTCACAATTTCAATCAAATCAGCCATGCTCCAATAGTAATAATGCAGGCGAGTAAAAGTAGAAACGATGATATAAATTTAGTTACAACAATACCAACAAGCAGAATCAAAACAATATTCAAAACAGGTTCGTGTCGTGCAAAATTGTGAGTTGAAATTGTGCGCATGTGTGGTTGCCCAACAGAGGGATAAAATGTCATCAACTTCAGTGACCCCGGAAGATTAACCGAGTCACGCTGTTCGCATTGGACTATCTAGCCCGGTCAGATTCACTCCAATATTTTTCCTGAGCACAATTGACTCGGTGAAACTAACCTTCGACTCGGGTAAGTTTCCTGACCGGAAAACTTCTTAGGTTGTTCGCACAAGACTTTTTGTGACTGAACTAACCGGTGTGTCGGTTAGTTTTAGCGAAATAAGTCCCGTACGATTGTGGCTTAAGACATGCTCATGTTAAAATTACCATAATTATATATTGGGTGTGCAGTCTCCAAAATTATATTAAGCCTTGTCCACACCATCTAAAAAATGTGATATGCCCATATTTGGGAGTAATACGACATCCCATTCCGATTTATTCATTCATTGAAGTTCTGTCCTTTGGAATAAACTTCCACCTCATGTTTTTCTTGCTTATAATATTCAATTTTTTAAACACAATATCAATCGTATCAATCTACTCTCTCTTTCTTAATTTTCCTTTGCCTGGACTTTGACAACATAAATTTTACTTTTTCTCGGCATCAGATATTAATATCATTCCCATATATGGGCACATCACACAAAATTCTTACATGAAATTTGATAGTGTGGACACAGCTCTAAGGTGCTGAATGATCCTACCTCAGCATGCAACATTTTAATATAGGTTGAATATTTTGAAATTTGGAGGTACAGTATGCATCTATCCTTAAGATTTTAAATGATACATAAAATATGGTTACAAGATCTATATTTTATTTTTCTGTTCTTTTTCTATTTGTTGCACAACTGCAAAGATGTCTGAAATATTACTGATAAAATGTAATAAATACTTGGATTTATATACAGTGGCGCTTTACACAAGTCTCAAAGCGCTTGAAGCGTGGACAGTGACTCTCTTCTCCCCAAATGGTATCTTCCTGTCTGAGCTACCCGGTAAACTGGTGTCAGCTACTCTCATCTGTCCGCAACAGGGGCTGTATGGACCCGTACACCGGGGTAACCACTTACTCGTCTCGAAAGATTAACTGGGTTCTTTGAAGTGCATGTAAACCAATTATGTACACTGGGCCTACAGTTTATAGTCCTTATCCGAGAAGACTTTTTCCACCTCTAGAACCACAGGCAAGCGTGCCGTTCAAACCAGCGCCGATTATTATGGCAGTAGATTGCGGCACCCCTGCCTCAACCGCTTGGCCATTCGACATCAGTATTAACAAGTGTTTGTAAGTGCAGCATTTTTTTTTTTCTCTAGGGCAAGTACCAAAGAACATTTATTCACGGCTTAAAGTAATGGAACAGAGGATTCTCCAATTAGAAGGAACCTCTCCAGAATACTTTTCAGCGGTAATTATATTGATATGAAATATGAAATACATTAATTAACAATTTTATTGTATATCGATTTAATAAAAAAATTTGAATAGAATGTCAAAGCCCATATACATATAAAATACTTATGAGGAGAGCAAGTTTTCAAGTGAAGGTGGAGGACCAACTACACTTTCATTAGTTTGAGGTTTTTTTTTGTTTTTGTTTTTTATTTCATTGATTTTCACTTCATCTTTTATTTCGGAATTTTATATCCATAGATAGAATAACAAAAGAAACATTTTTGACGGTTGAGACTTCACCAACATTTTCTCAAGTTTGATGAGGAATTAATTGCAGCAATACAGTACTCCCTGTAACCAAAGAGTATAAATAGAACAAGAGAGCCAACAATGCTCATTGAGAGCGTAAAAAAACGATACGCCCATACTCAGCTAGTGTAGGACGCCAACTAACGCTTGTATGTGTTTTATTACCCAGTACTCCACCGCGCACGGTAGGTTTGTCTGTTTATCTGTTCTCCACAAGATACTGTACTTTCGTTTTCTGCTTACCGAGTTTATAGCGCGCGTACTTCTACCGCGCTGCGCAGCGCTGCACTGGGTAATAAAAAGAATATACAACAGTTAGTGGGCGTCCTACACAGGCATGACGTTTTTACGAACAGGACTTTGCTCTCTTGTTCTATTTATACTCTTTGCTGTAACTCACAATGAATGAGGTGCTTGCGCTCGAGTCTGATTCTGCACAATTATTGATAATGATTACAATTGAATGTTGTGCAGTCTCATTTATTTATAATTAATTTCTTAGTTTTCATTATTTTATTTTGATTTTTGTATTCATAATTCTTAAATACCCTGATGTAAAGCATATTCTTTAAGTGGTTATTAACAGATTTTACCGCTTATTTTCTGCAGTGCTCACCTGTGAAGAAACCAAAGTTTGAAGCTGAGAACAGAGAAGGATTTGGTGTCACCATAAGTGATATTGACGATCGAATTCAGGAATTAAAGGAAAGCTTAAAAATGAAGCAAGAATTTGGAAAGCGAATAGGTGGAAGCTGATGGAAAAGTAGAAAGGCCCCTGCCATCTGCATATATTTATTATATAAGTGTAACATCCTTTTTTTCCCTTTCTTGATCTATTATTTTGTTTATGCTAAATTTTATGAATGCACTATGAGAACATGTGCCGTTACTTATAGCAAGTTTCCAAATAAACTTATAAAATTCAGAACATCGTAATATAATTGTGTGAAAATCCAATTCTGATTCTGTCATTAAATGTAAAAAAATTATTTAATTTGAACAGTAAAAATACCGCTAAATCATTTGGAACTTACAAGATCTTAAGTTGGTTGGGCATGGGTAACAAACTTTGTTTGGCCTAATAAAAAGAGGGCTGTTACAACAGATGAGACATTTCAGCCATTGGTACTGTGTGCAATACAGCCTTTGCCTTGCGCATGTTAAATAATGCAACAGTGGGGATTGTCTACCAGTGCACTGCGCATGTTAAATAATGCAACAGTGGGGATTGTCTACCAGTGCATTGCCCAATTAACCAGCATAAGAACAAGTCTTTGAACTCTCTGGGATAAGTTGCACACCAAAAATAATGTTAACATTGCAAATGAGGCAAACCTTTTAATAACTTAAGAAGTATTAATATTAGCTGCTTGGGAGCAACTACAAATAATTGTAAATAGTAACAGCAGTGAATAATGTACCAGGACAAATGCAGACTACATACTCCATTTTTAAATGACATGGTTTATTTCACACCATACAAAACATATTCAAAATATTTTTCATGCATTCTCAAAATGATTAGGACAGTACAAAATAAACATTAATATGAAATAAAGTAGGTTTTAATGCTGAATAATTTAAAGTATTTGCAGCGGAATGTAAATACATTGTCAAGGTATTCCGATAATTTAAGTAGTTTATCATATAGTGCTATACAATTAGCAGAGTGACTCAAGGTAGATATTGTGGTACACTATTCAGTGTTGGCAAGTCTTGCAAGTAGCCTGATTACCCATTGGAATGTTATGACTTTAGAAAACATTATATACAGTAAAACTTAAGACATCATAAATGTGGCAGATGAGCCAAATCAGTCACTCTTTGCAAAAATTGATTTTTAGTTATTAATACAGTACAAGGTAATACAGTAAAATGAAGGTTATAAAATGATAAAAGAATTATATAAATCTGGCATTTCATTAAAAGTTACAGGAATTTAAACATACATCTGTTTAAAGAAAGCAGCCTTCAAAGTTCACGATTTCAGACATTTCTTAGGCAGAGACCTACTGTAAACACATATAAAGGTTAGTTTAGTGCAATAAAATAAATTTCGAAAATTTTGACATTCCAACATGTTTTAACCGTTATTTCCGAAACATGATTTGCGACAAGTGACTGGCGTAGCATTTTTTGCCGCAAATAGTGGTTAGCCCCCAAAAAATTGTTGAATTTGTCTACAAAGGACAGAGACATTTGTTAATCGGGGTTGGTTGGTTGGCATATATTATACTATTATCATATCATTACCTCTGAGAATAGGTTGCAGCACTTGAGAAAATAATGTGCATGCTACTATGGGTGATTCTATTATTTCATTGAGGGTGCTGCAGTTCTGTTCTGGGAAAAGTGCAATATAAATACCTAGTACCAGTACTATCATACACGACCTGTGTATTGTTACTGTATTCAGGCACAGGGCGGATGTATGCACTCAATAGAGTGACTGCTCTAGTTACACATATTTTCATGTTGCACTATCTTATTTGAAATGGGGAACTGAAAACTACCAAGCAAATCTGAACTTCTGCAAGGAATATATCCATAAGTGAATTGCTATATTCAGATTTTAAAATTTATGCTTCATAAAATGTATTTCAGTATATGGTAAATATAAAATTATCATTTACCTAACTCACAGAGCTTCTTATGTTTAGAGGGGAAGTGAATTAGGGGTCACCTGACGAAAAACTGACCAAAAGGTTTGTCAGGGAATATTTTTTTTAATAGAGTTATTAGGGACATTATTTTCGTTTATTCAAGACTTGGTAAATTTTATTTAACTTATTTATTTATTTGGATATTCACCTTCAGATCGGTGATGCGTTTAAAGTTAATGGTGCATCCTTATAATAAAAAAAATATTTAAAAATAAATTATACCAGAAGATTATAATAATACATTAGTAATGCAGTACAAGTGTAAGTAGAGTAATATAGAAATGATACTTCAGGATAATTAAAATAAAAAATAAAATTAAGAATAAAGGAATTCGATAAAATTGATGAAAATTCATTTAATCAAGGATTTTATGAATGTGATTGAGAAATGATATGCAATATTTCTCAATCATTGAAATTAAAATCCTTGATTAAAATAATTTTTCAGTCATAGAAATCAAAATCATCAATAGACTCTTCATCAGATTTCATAGTACCGGTACCCATCGGGATTGTGCCTGTTCCCATGGGAACGGTCATCTCAGATTCTGATTCAATATCGGATTCATTTCCCCAAAATGCAGCCGATCGTTTTGTCACTGATTTGTCGCTTTTGCCTGTAGACTTTAAACTCTGATCCATGGCCGATGGAACGTAGGCTGACTCCCGTGGGGTTGGCTCCAGGGAGCTGATTACATCGCTGTTTCCGGATCTGCCGGTGTCTATATGTGCCCCGTCTTCATTGTTCTCATTGCCGTAGGATATGCCAAGACTACCCATACCACCAAGAGATGATAGCACATTTCTTCTACCCTTACTGAAGTTAAATCAAGATAGAAGAAAAAAATCCTTTATACAAGAGATAATTATTGGTATATGGAACACAAGGAGGCATAAATGCTGTTCCAAAACCTAAAATATCCATGGGCAGATCTAGTAGGGAATCCCCCCCCCCAACCCAAAAGAAAGAGAGAAAATATAAGAAAGCAAAAACTAATTTTTAATTTAAATTCCATGTACCAGTTTGTATGGTCTCACTAAACCCCCAACTTTTGTTGATTCACATGTCGCATGGCCTCTAGCCAGATGTTTCTCTAGATATGCCCCGGCGATCCCTCAAAACAATCAATGTCACAGTGGGAAGGAGAAAATAATAAAAAACCTCCAGAATAGAGCTCAACTCTTACTTGGATCTTGTACTAGATGGTGGAGTGCCATGCCTAGGCCTATCCTCAACTGATTTCCTAGCCCTAGAGTCTAGTGTCCTGTCCGTGCCATCTTCATCATCCTCTAGTCCTGATATCTCTTCAGACACATCACCTTGTAATGTGAGTTGCCTCATCATCTGCTGATATGCATCAGTTTCTATTAAAAGAATTATAACTTTCATAAGGTAAGTGTAGAAAAAAATTAACAATTTATCAATGTTGGTGGTGTAATGAGTTCAAATCTAATATTGATTTATAATATAGTTATCCCATTATTGGTAAAACATTTAGGGTTTTTCTTCGTTTTCTGTTTTTATTGTTAAAAAATTACCTGCTTATTGTAACACTAAAAAAATATTTACATAATCAGCATAATAATAATAATCATATAGTGTATATTGATTTATACTCCTTGGTGCTCAGACATACCTCGCATTATTTTCTCAAGGTACCTTAATAAATACTGTATAAAAATTATTATTATTATTATAATAGCGGTCATCGGCTGACGCGATGCTATGAAGAACGAAACGCGACAATGCGCACGCAATGGGGCTTCGTCTGGTTTGGACCAGCCTGACCTGGTCTGGTCGGGCCCGGCTAGGCTAGGTTAGGCTGGGCTTATGCTAGGCTAGGCTAGTCCGAGCCGATGGTCCCGCATGGCCTAGGGTTGGTGGTGCGGTGTTGTATCAACACCACCACCAGTGACACAAATTTGTCACACAAAATTTGATAGTGTGAACGGAGACTTAAAGAAGTGACAGATATCACATTCAAAATACTAATCAACAATAATTACCATTTAGTGGGACACCATTATCAGAAGTACTACCCTGGCTATCATCCTCACTGTCTTCAGAGTCACTATTTATGCCTAAATCCAGTGGAGGAACTAGAGCAGAAGAGACAACATACATCTTTTATAAATACGGTACATATCACTGTATCAATATCATTATATTATGCACTAATATTTATTATTACCCCCCTACTCCCAACACATCCCCTAAATATGTCACTGAGAGGCAATCAAATAATGTTATAAATATTGTAATATTTTTAACATTCTTTCAATATATATACTCCCTATTAATACATTATTATTCTTATTATAATTAATATTATTAGGCCTGCTTAGACTAATCAGTACCTTGACTACCACTTCTATGATCTTGCCGTGTAGATGTTCTGTTTTCTTGTGAGTATTTGGGAGTGACTCCTATCGATGATACTGTCTCATCAAATGTTTCGTTCAGTGGCATCTCAGCTAAAACATTTGTCAGAACTTGTATTGCCTATTGTAGAAAAAGGGTCACAATGTCTTTTTATATATTCGACCAATAAAGAAGCGTGCAAAGGAATATTGCTGACTAAAATGATATCTAGCAGTGGTGGATCCAGGAATTAAAAATAAATGGGACCCAGGGAGGGGTTTTCACAGATGGAGGGTCTAAACCACCTAAGCCCCACTATTGTTGGGGCTGAGGTATGAAAATTTATTATTATGGTACTTCTAGATAGTCGGAAATGGCACTGACCAAACTAAAATTTAGATATACAGTAATTTTCATTTTTTTTTATTTTGAAAAACGCACCCCCACCAAATAACAAAAGGTCCACATTTTCAGGTGTAGAAAATTTAAGACACATTCTCCTGGCTTTAATAGCTCCAATAGGAATGTCCCAAAGGAATGGTTCTGCTGTATTATTAGTTAAAAGTACAGTAAATTCAACTTATTGTGTGTCTCGAAAAGGCAATAAATAATCACTCATGCGTGAAGCTAATTAATATTCTAATATTAAGTCTTGTCCAAATTGGTTTACTAAAGCAATATTAGTTAAAAGTCAAGTCAAGTTAGTGTGTGCCTGACAAAAGTGAAAGAAATACTGATTTTGCACCAATGGGAAAGCTGCAATTGAGAATCATTCATGCATGAAGCTAATTAATATTCTAATTTATTTATAAATACTAATAAGCCTTGTCTTTTATTATTAAATTAATATAATACAATAATAAGATAATAAAAATAAATAGAATAATGAGAATTATATTCTACTCTAACTATTGTGTCTTGAAATTTTGAAAATTATATGTTAGTGCACTATTCAACACTATTCCAATGACACATTGCGTTTGATATATATACTCATGCCTACATTTTTCAGTATCGCTTCTCGGCCTTTTGGCTAAGATCATGTGTAGTATCTGTTCTTTTCAGCTTAATATCTGAAACGCTGCTCATTGAGTAGCTTCTATATTAAACTGATTTTTGAAATTAGGCCATGGAATAGGAGCTTGCTCCGTCCTGGCCACGGGTTGGCCTGGTATTGCAGTACCTCCAGGATCGGCCCATCCTCTATTGAGGAAATTATCTAACAAAATCAGAATTAAATATCAAGATAGAGCACTGGCATTGCACGGGCGGAAGTTGTGCCCAACGTAGGCGGCGCTCTTCTTTTTTAACCATGCAAGTTTTCTATACTTCGTGCCCAACATACATTTCACAGTTTTGGGATTTCTGCAGATATTATTCTCCTGAAGACAATTGAAGCAACTCAGTCGAAACGTCAAGATATTTAGCGCCCTTTTGTAGCCAAGTATATCCAGACGCAAAAGGCGCCCTTCCTTTTCCACTAACGGAGGAAAACTTTTTCACTAAGAGTGCGTCCGGCCATACGATTCTGCGCTGTATTGTTGTTTTATTCTTTACTGATTCATGATTATGCTTTAATTGTTTTGTGTTTTATTTGGATAATAGCAACGATTTTTACCGCCACCAAGGAGGTTATGTATTCACCGATGTCACTGTCTGGGTGTCTATTCCAGTTTGTTTTTATATCTAGTAAATAAAAAGTGAATTGATAATAAAATAAGCGACCACTTGGTAACGAAAGTTTGGCAGAAGTTTTTTTAGATCCACCTGTAGGGGGCGTCCCATTGTTTGTATTCCCAACATGCACTTCGGTGGAACACTTTTTTGTGTGGAGAACTCTATCTTGTATTTCTAGTATCTTTGCTTAGATGATTTACTACTTTTTCAACAAATTACTGTCAAACATTGCTTGAGAGATATGTGTAAGTATTTGTCTTTCTTGTGTGTTCATGGTTATGTACAATATCACCATTATATTGTTTGAAGGTTTGCATGGCGATGTAATAATATATATTAATGTTTGCGGTACACCACGTAGATCTGAAAAGAACTGTTGTTTGGTTAAGAATATCTTGACGTTTCGACTGAGTTGCTTCAATTGTCTTCAGGAGAATAATATCTGCAGAAATCCCAAAACTGTGAAATAATTATACGTTTTGGTTGGCGAGACTTGCTAGCGATTGGTTGAAAACTAAACAATGGCTGAGACTACGTGTGAAAAGGCTAAAACAAAAGCCAAAAATCACTGTCTGTGCAAAAAGGGTGTGGTGACGTGGCTAGAAAGCCAATACAGTGGCATTGCTCTAGCTAATATTAGACTTGTGAGGAAGGTTAGGCCAGGCCGCACCGCGCACTAGAAAGTAATAATAATAATTGTCGACTTATATAGTGCATATTGTAGAGATCTCTATGCGCTTACATTATTACCCCCTGGATCACTGGATGAAGCACATATGGAACACACACTCAAGCCCCATGGGGGAATTCCATAATGTTGCAGCTGTATTCTGCGAAGGCTGTGTTTGAACCTACCAGGTACCCACTTGTACTCCTGGGTGGAGAGAGACAACCGTAGATAAAGTGCCTTGCCCAAGGACACAGCGAGAGTTTTGAGCCCGACCTCAAGGTTGGGATTCCAAGCCACAACTGATGCGCCAACCACTTCAACGTAAGTACTGTATTACATCAATAGGGAGTTTTCGCAAGCTTACATATGCAGTTACATTAATTGTAATCAATTTATCAACAGCTAAAGTAGCATATCCATCACCACTTTAATAGGAGATCCATGCATTAAATGAATCAACGATCATAGTCAGCTCGTGTATGAATTGTCAAGAATGCTTTAGACACAATAATTAAAGTGCAATATAATTCTTATAATTCTATTAAATTTTATAATCTTATTATCGTATAATATCAATTTAATAATAAAAAACCAAGGCTTATTATTGTTTATAAATAAATTAGTATATTAATTAGTTTTACCCATGAATGATTCTCAGTTTCCTTTTCCCACTGGTGTAAAATAATGAGTTTTTTTGCTTTTTTCATAAACATAGTAACTTGAGTTTCCTTTTAACTAAAATTACCTTATTAAATGGTTAAGCACAGGTGGGCAAAGTGCGGGCCGCGGGCCGCATGCAGCCCAACAGCAATATTTTTGCGGTCCGCGAAAATAAACTAATAACCCTATGTGTGCGGACCGCCAAGTAACATTGGCATGAAAACACTTTTTTACGGCCCGACACCAATCATCTGTAAAAAGTAATACTGTATATTAAAACTGGGAATAAAGTAGTGTAAAATCACTGCTTGGAGGTTTTTGGAAGCATACTGCAGTGCAGCAATCGGTGTTAAATCAAAAATTCACTTTGGCCCTCCAGGCAAATTTTATGCCCACCCCTGCTATATATGGTAATGATGTGATGTCATCATGACCATATTTAGGCATGTCACATATCAAACATTACCTTAGTCTTGTAAGTAGCCACGCTCTCTGCCTTAATCATCAGAGGTGCAAATGTATTAGCAATTTTGTCAACGCTGAAGGCTTCCCTTTGCAGCAGAGTAGCAAAGTGCTGTAAGAGCCTGTCCCATATTGATAATGATGCCGAGTACATATACGATCTGCGAAGATTCACAGCAAATTTAGTCATCTTAAATATTCACATCACTTATTAAAAATTTTGTAAACTAAAACATTCAGCGATTGTTTCTACCAATTAATCAATGTATCACAAGGGTCCCAAGCAGGAAAAAGACACTTCTGGGAGATCTGTTTAAATGACCTTTCTTATCTAACTTTAGTTGGCAGCACATGGTAATACGAGGGAAATTTCACTGTTCCATGGTGATACTTAGTTTCGACTTTTCTCCTTGCTAAAAAGGTACACTTTCTTCATCAAAAGGCTTTTTCTATGAATGGAATGATCTGTTCGAACCACGAACTCCTGTAGACCAAACCCAGTACCGTGACGATTTTTAATCGTGCGGGAAATCCACTCACGACACATGGTGATACTCATCCCTACTGCCCTGACTGCTGGGAGACAATTGATAATAATACAGTAGTAAAAACATGTACAAGATACAAGAATACAAGTTCAGCGCACATACAGTAATCAAGGCTGAGCTAAGCTGCTATTGTGTACTATCTTCTGTGTTAAGCTAATCAAAATAAAAAACCTAACTCAATATTTGAATTGCTTATGGCATATTTCTGAGCTTTTAAATTATTTTCCTTTGCTATTAACAGACACATAATTAATGTAAATAATGGCCATTCCTTTTTTTTTATAGTAATAAATTTAAAAGATTTTTTCAGTTAATAGTCTCTAAATCAGCAACAATTGATCGCTCTCTGTTTGGATGTTTTTTTTTGGTTTTTTTTGTTTAATTTCACTGCAGACAGAATACACATAATGACTTAAGATTTATAATCTGAATAATTCATCATGAGATACCTACCTTATAGTGGCCTCTCCACAGGGCATATTACTAGTCAGTATTTTATCTGATATGAGACATCCGCCACTGGACTTCCGTATGATAAGGGGAAGCTCCCTTAGTATCACCATACTCATAGTGTTGGGATTTAGGTGCTTTAGGCTCCTGTTAGCATTCGCCTCCCTGTAATTGTGATCAACAAGAGTAAGTTAGGGCCAAGTTGTTTCTAGTATTGCTAGCCTTCTCTAATGCTGACATCTGTATTTTACTATTTACTCTTGTCTTTTCTGTTTTTCATTCTTGTTCTACCTTGTATGGTCATTAACATTTAATGCACTCTAAATTATTCTGCCAAAATACAATTCACTACTCAGCAGATTTTTATTCTTTATATCTGGCGCAATATAAATTCTAGAGATTTATTGATTGATTAGTGCTGATTCGACTTCATAAACATAATCCAACATAAAATTTAAACAAATTGGTGGTGGCTCCAGAAATCTGACACAGACATGCTAACAAGTTCGAAAGGGAGAATAAAATCCCATGTGATTTTATGATTTACAAATGTCCAAAATTGTGCAATTACACCATAATATTTTGAAAAGTCGATTGAGGACTATGATTCCATTCAGACACAAAATATGAATCCATTCAGGCACAAATATCTCAAGGGGAATGTTTACTAACCAATATCAAGAAAGGCGAGCTCCAATACTTTGGAAACGTAGCTTGAGTGAGTGCTAGTGAATTAAGCAACATCATCTTACAAGGCAAAGTCGAAGGGAAAAGACAAAGAGGAAGGTCTGGAACTATGGTTGATATCAACATTAAGGATTGGACTGGTCTTAGACTCAGCACAACAACAAATTAATATTTTTAGTCTGACAACCTAGTAATATCATCAAGCGAACGGAGGTCCAAGCTTATCAGACTGGGGAGCATCATGGGATTAGAACCCCCGACCTCAAAGTTGAGACCTCAAAACCACGAAGGCTGCACCAACCATTCCCACATTGTTCATGTCACTGTCGCTTACTTCACAATCTCAGCTACAATGGCTTCTGTTCCGATGGGGGCGTTGTAAATCATATCAACTTCATCGCTTTCGTCAATCTCAACTTCAACTGCCTTGATTATATGCCATAGTCCATCGGTTGTTACCAAAGGATCTTGAGGTTCAGCACTATATGTTAGAAGAAAAAAAAAGACTTAAAAACAACTAATTACTTTTCAATTATGAAAGACATATAGAATTGTTTGTTACATTTTATGATTGATAGGTGATTGTCTCTGGTCTAGTGCTATATATTATAGGAGATAGGAGAGTCAAAATGTGTGAGGCAGGTGAAAAAAAGACAAAGAACAGGATCAAAATTGAAGAAGAGCAATATGTAGGGGGGATATCAGAGTTCTGGCAAATATAGGAAAGGTCACTGAGTGCGACTACCTACCTTAACTTAGGCTTATTTTCTTGCTCGGTTGTTTTTAAATTATCGTCAGACAGGGGCAAACTGGTATCACTTCCAATTTCACTGTCACTGTCAATTTTTAGATTGGAATTTTCTGGTGAAGAGAAAATACAATATTTGAATGAAAGAAAGAAGCCACATTATAGATAAAATCTAATGACTGCTTTGATAAATAATACTGTAGCAAAAGGTAGCCTAAAAAAAGATCAATTATAATAAAAATACAAAACAATGGTCTAAGCAAAATGTGAATGAGACAAAGTATATCTCAGCTTGGCATATACTATACTATATTTTTTTTCTCTTAAGCCCTGTGTCCCTATCAAAATTTAACCAAAAAAATGTGAATTGCCTAAATATGGTCATGATGACATCACAACATTGCCATATATAGGCATATCATGCCTGTATATGGGCATACAACATTTTTTGTCACATAGAAGTGTTTCATATCCTACCTCTCATGAATACAGTGTCCTGCTTAAAATGATCTGTTTTCTTTTGTACGCTTTCATTCATGAGTGGGTTAGACTTTTTGTCAGATTCATGGTCGGTGTCAGAAGTAAACAGTGTTGAGGAAGATTCTGGGGCCACAGGCGAGTTGACCTCATCAGGTGTATAGTCTTGCACATCACTCTCAATTGGTTGTTGCCTTGCAAGTGCTGGACCAGAATGCCGGTGATGTGTTCCATTTTTCTCAGAATCCAAACTACTGTTTCCTTTGACAACACTCAATGGATCTCCAGATTTCCTGAAGTCTAATGGATGGTAGGCACTTTCTGAATCTGAAGACAAGCTGAGTCCAGACTCTTTGATCTTATCAAAGTTGTTGTTCGGTATAGTGGCACTTGAAACTAATTGTGTTGGATGTTTCTGATCAACTGAAATGACTGTGGCAGGAGCATCTACTGAAATCTTCTCATCATGATGTCTTCTAGAAGGAATTTGTTTCAAGCCATTTGAAGCAGATATCGGCATTTCATAGTTGTCACTTGAAATGTCTGCATAGGCATAATCATCATCTTTGGAATCATCTCGTGAAACATTTGTGGCATGAGCATTTTTGGAAAATTCTTGTGCTCTCGAAAAACCTGGTGAGACCTTACTGGTGAGATAAGCAGGCTCCTCTGATTGCATATCTGGTTCTCCAGATATGTAAGAGTCTATGGAGGGCTGCTCATAAGGTACACCATTTACAGATGATTGAAGAATCGTTGGCTGAGGAACTTGCAAGTGGATGGTGGGAATCCCTTGTTGCCCTGACAACGGTGAATCTGCAAATGTACTTTGGAACCGAAGTCTGTTTAGACGTTGATACTCGTTTCCATCACTCTGCAAGCCAAAAATTTAGGATGTTATATTAATTCTAACCAATATTATTAGTAATCAATGAAAAAAATAAATAAACTTAATTAAATTATCTTTCCATATCTATATCAGGTCAAATTTCCTATCATTTACTATCATGACAAATGCTGAATTAAAAATTTAAAATAAGTATTTTAAATAGGGTTTATTAACAATTTAATGTCTTAGGAGTGATGTTTTGCCCTACCTGACATGTTATCGTAACAAATAGTCAGTACATCCCCAAATACTTAGGAAAAAAATTTGCAAGTGATTCGGGTGGGAATCGAACCCACAACCTCCAGATAACCAGCCTGGTTCCAAAAGCACCATAACCAATTTAATGTTACAGACTACCATCTCCATTAAATTCAGGTAATGTACAATATCCTCTAATGCAGAAAATTTCCTCACCATGAGGAATTACATTTCCAACACTAATCTACTTTCAACTACTGTAAACACACAACTGTCTTCAACTTGTTTTGGAAGTCGTATGCAGATTATCTGTCAAAGGTTTTATATATCTGCTTTAAAAGGCAAAGAATGTGACAGAAAATGTGACTTAAATTTTTTTTATTGCTTTTAACATTTTCTTGATGTAAAGAAAAAAAATGCTGTTCATTTCATGCATTGTAGTTATAAATAAGCAGAAAAAAAAACTTTTAAATAAATATATGATATATGAAAATAACTGAATATTAAATGTTGGCAAGCTGTTAGGCGATAATCGCATGGTCAAAATAAAAACTAAATATTTGTTTTTGCACAATCTTTCAGTGAGTGTATCTCCTTACACACATGAGGTTGAACCTCTTTGTATTTGTTTTATGAAGCACTGTCATCTTTGCTCTATAGGCTGGGGGCCTATTGAGGATAATAAAGGATATATACCTAGCATCCAGAAGAATTAAGATGGACACTGTTGCTAAGCAGCTTCCAACTTGATAGTTATTATTGAATAAGCCAGTGGCTACTTATCCTCCTCACCTTCATTTCTACTTTATTTCGTTTTTGCTGCTCAAGTTCCATTTTTTCTTTCCACCTTGGATACATTTTCTCAACTTGTAATTCATATTGCTCCTATTAAATACAAATAAATGTTGTGATCATTTAAATTTACTTCACTCAAAATCCTGTCAACAAGGCTTATGAATGTTGGGGACAACTGACAATGTTTAGACTTTCCTAAATGGCAAGTGATATAAATGATATACAAAAACAGCATAGTACCTTAAGCATTCTAAGCCTCTCTGTTCTCACTGAGAGGGCGTCCATATGAGTTTGCACACGTTGGAATTCCTGCAATAGTTGTTCATTACGTGCACGACTTTTGCGTTCGTCATCGCATATCTTTTGCCAGTAGGTTTGAAGTCTAGCTGCCTTAAACTGGGTTCTGTTAAAAGTTGAAATTTTTGTATAACAAGACGAGCTTTGTATTTTTTAAACCCCTAAAAGCCAACTCAGACAGCGTCGCAGGTGCAGCCCAATGCGATTCATTGCCGTGGAACAGTCTTAAGCCGTCATAAGAATATTAAATATGTTAAATATTCTACGATGCAACTGTGCCCAACGCAAACCTATGCGTCGAAGCTTAACTCACACAGACCCGAGAACAAATTGCGTTGGGCTGCATCGTACAAGGCTGTGTTGTACGAGGCTGTCTGAGTTAGCCTTAACACAGCATAAAACAAACCAAGGTGCTACACTGTTGAATAACAAATCTTCTGTATACATGTAACTAGCTTAACTGCAAGTCTGTGCCAATTTTATTTTATACCTTGTTTTGAGAACTTTTTTCTTAAAGATCATCAGAGGTGGGGCGAAAAAAATATTTAAAAATGTGGCAAAGACAAGCCAAACCAGTCACTGGTCGCAAAAATCCATTTTTAATTATTAATACAGGGTTAAAGAGTAAAATGAGAGCTACAAAATGGTAAAAAAATCTTTTAAATCCGACATTTCCTTATGAAGTCACAAGAATTTAACATAGAGTTGTTTATGGTACAGTATTTGAGAAATCAGCCTTCAAAGTTTATGATTTCGGGCATTTCTCATGCAAAGATTATCACCAAATCATTAAAAATTGTTGTTTTAAAAAAAATAACAGCATAGCATGATGTATAGATATATAAATGTTAGTTTAGTGCAATAAAATAGATTTTAAAAATTTTGACATTTCGGCATGTTTTGGCCATTATCTCTGAACACGATTTGCGACAAGTGACTGGTTTGGCTTGTCTTTGCCACAAATATAGTTTTGGTTTTTCATTTAGCAAAGAGTTTTGCCAAAAACATCCAGATGGACGAGAAAATAAATATAAAATATTATTTGTGAATGTAAACTGTGTAGTAATGGGATGGTTAAATGCTTTAAATTTATTTAATAATAATAATATGTCGGTCTTATATAGTGCTTCATGCCTAATGCATCTGAGCGTGTCACATTATTACCCCAGTATTTGGATAAAACATGTAGGGAACACATACTCAGCTCCCTGGGGAGAATTCAATAAATATTGCAGCTAGTACTCAGTGCTGTGTTCGCAACTACCAGGTGCCCACTGGTACTCCTTGTTGGAAAAGGCAAATGTATAATATAATTAGGAAGAAATACACATATCTTATTTTTGGAGATTTCAAGGCAGAGGCAGGCATAATAAAAGTAAAAAAAAATTTTTTCTGAAATTTCCATTTTGTCATAGCAACAGGTGCGCTAATTGGCCGAAAATAAAATTTCATTTTTATTCCAAATCATCATTAGTGACAGGCAGTGGGTTCATTAAACAAGGTATAAAAAAGAGTGTCGCCTTAGGCCAAGTGAATAAAAAATTTACTGGTTTTTTCATCATGTTCGTTTATTATTTTTAAAAAGCTGTGCTTTACAATTTGTATGAAAATAAGCTACAGTATTTCAACAGTAGTTTCCAATTCACAATAAAGGCATATACTGTAAAATGTAATAATAGAACATAAGAATATAATTTAAATCTGAACTTATACTTACAATTGTTTCCCTGATTTTAAGTATGAGTTGAGTTGTTGGTCCAATTCCATTCTTTCCTGTTCCCTGCAAGTTCAAATGAACCATGATTTCACATCACATTCTTCTAGTACCAATAATGAACTGCATTGCTTTAAATTTGACACAAAGATATTGATATTGGCCAGGCCTATATCCATTTTATGACATTACCTATATCTATTTAATTACTTGCCTTTTTTTTTACAGACATTCTGGCATTCATATTCATCTACCAATAATGATGAGACTCCCACAAGACTTGGGACCCCTGCTGATATAGAATAGGCCCCAGACTGCATAGAAAGGTCTGCACTGGGAATATATATCCTCCGCGCAAAAATTTGGCCTAGAAATCTGTCCGCACATTTCTGAAAATAAGGGCCGATTTCTGCACAAACTTTGCCGAAAATTAGGCTTTGAACAAATCTTAATATATATCCAATGCATTTATGCAGCAATTACGATTCCGCACACCTATTTTCCTAGCAATTTTCCGTGCAAATTTGACCTGATTTTTTAGATATTCTCCACGCAATTAAACAAATTTATAGTATGGAATATAGGACTATTAATAGCCTAGGCTATATTGTCAGTATCTGTCATCATTCATATTCATTATTTAGGATTGACCCTAGTTAGAGCCTATTCCTAGGCTATAATAAATAGGCTATTAGGCCCTATATATATTTATCTACAGTACAAAAGCTAACTGCCTTTTTTTGACAAATATTTTGGCATTCCGATAGGTGCAATATTCTTATTTCTTTTTATGGTGACTAATAATGGGCCGTTCTTGCCACCACCGAAACCCTAGGGCCTATGCTTTGCTAGGCCCCAAGCAGTCGTAGTACTTTTAGGCCTATCTATGCCTAAGAAATAACTTGAGGCCTAGGCTACAGGTTCCATTAATTAGAAACCCTAGGTAAGGTAGGGGGCCTAGCCTAGGCGAGTACTCCTTAGAATCTTAGAGTAGTAGGGTAGTGTTTTTAGCCCTGGCCTTCGGTTAGTCTCGTGTCTTTCGAAAGAGACGCAAGAAGTGCTTCCTTAATGTCCTAATTATATTACATCATCGTAAAAAAGCATACTTTTCGTGCTGTAAACGTTGTAACTCTTTAACTTTCTGATAATATTCAACCGACATTTCGTAAAGTTTGCAACTAACGATTCTTAATTAGGCCTAGTCTCTATTCCAGTAGTTGCATCTCAAATATTTCTTTCTTCTAAATGGACGTAAAGTCTGTGGAGAAGTCTACAGAAGCATCAAGAGCAAGAACCCCAAACTAAACCATGCGTGCAAAAGTAAAATCGAGCAACGGTACGGTACGAATGATACAATGGTTGTCCAGTGTCGAGTGGTCTATTTGGTTGCAATTTTACTCTATTGTTTATTTTTACAAATTAAATCTCGTGAAGTTACTAACAAACCAAATATTGTACTTTTAATGGCTGACGATCTTGGGTATGGTGATCTGTCTTCCTACGGGCATCCTACACAAGAATATGGTGCTATCGATACTCTTGCAGCCGAGGGCATTCGTTTCACACAGTGGTTAACCGCAAGTTCCCTCTGCACGCCGAGCAGGGCGGCTCTTATGACAGGTTTGAATGGTCCTATAAATTTTCGTTTTATTTTATTAACTTCTACAAAAGGTGTACAGCTGTAGCTTGGGAAATGGGTCTCTGCTAGCTTGGGGAATAGATTACTACTAGGCTTAGAGCTTAGTTGTGGTTAAAGAAGAATGGTCGCCTTCTGTAACAAACAAGGTCCTGGGTTCAAATCCTTCCATTAAATTACCATTACAAGCCTAGCACACACTGTAAATTCAGTAAAAACAAAAAACAAAAAATTGGAATTGTACGGCTTATCCCAGCAGCAACGCGCAACCGCTCAGAACACCATGTTGTTTTTTTTACAAAACTGACATTTATAAACTGCTCTTAGCAAAAAAACAATAAATATTGTTTGATATGCTATGTACATAAATGTTGTTTTTTTACAAAACTGACATTTATAAACTGCTCTTAGCAAAAAAACAATAAATATTTATTGCATAAAACTTGCATGATAAGTGTTTAAAAATAATGTAATGTAGTCATACAGTATTGCCTGATATTCAAGAGAGCGCCGAATCCTGTGAGCATCAGGTGGTCATGTGCTTGTTGTGCTGGCCTCGAGGAAACGGGGCACCCTCTATCCAGCGTGTTAAACCCTTTCAGCAATAAAACACGTCACCAACGTTTGAAGTTGTACGTACGTTTATTATCATGCCAATCAAACGGGTAAAAACTGTAATAACAAAGAAATATAATGAAATAATGACTGATTCTCAAAGTGTACATTTCATCATTTACGATTTAAATATATGATTAATTATACATATTATGTTGAAATATATGAACTCACAGACTAGTCGACTTCTACAGGCTTGTCTGACCTAATACACGGTCCTTAGCAGCTATCCTTGAATTCCATATCCCCTAAGACAAGAAATCCCCATTACACATGTTAAACATAACTTAAATCAAGGTTTATGCATAAAACAATAGAACATAGCAATATGCCACGGCTTCCGTGTACATAGCATATCAGACGATGACTATACATCCATGCCTAGTCAAGCGTGACCATCTCACATGTGATGGAAACTTCAATATACTTTCAGACCTTTTAAACTACGGCGCGGTGATATTACAATCAATTACACCACGTATTCTATTAACTGTAATGCTATTGACTGGTATTCATATTTCTGCTGGACACATGCTCATTATGATTATACAAGTATATATATTTCCTCAATTACACACAAAACTGAACTAAACTAGATTAAACAGTTCAATATCACAGGTCTAGATTTACCGCCTCCCAAACAACAGTGCATCGTCGCATAGGATTAAGATACATGACGTTTAGCACACCGTGACCTACTTTTTCTATGTTGTATACAACTGCACAAAGCAATCTAATGATAATAACTTCAGATGTAGAACCATCTAATAAAACAACATAATGTTTCAAACTTACTCTAGAACTAGCATCTAAGGTAGAATTAGATAATCGCGTACTCAAAAAACTACAGCGATTGCTCGGCCATTGAATGTTCTAGGTTTTCATCTAAAACCACAGATTTCCGCAAGAATGCGAGATAACATTAAAAAATAGCCCAATTGGCAACACATGTTGCCGCAAGAAAAATGCTATCAAAATACTAAAAGTAGCTAAATGCGCAACACACTTGTAATGCATAAGCGTTTTGGGAGGAGTTTTCAATGATTAGATATTTCTATTGTGGTAACATATGCTACATTATCCTACTGTGGTAAAAACAAATCTGAACAATATACTGGTTGTTGAGCAAACAATATTTGTGTGCATATTTCAATTGCTTTAGATGTTTGCCTTTCAAATACACAGTAATGTGTATTTTACTATACACTGACACAAAGAAAATGGTACAGTAGTATGTGGACCTGAATATCTAAAAAAAAAACTAGAAATAATTTTACTGAATTCAAAAGATACAAGAACAGTGATGGATCCAGGATGATTTGATATAGTCAGAGCCAGGATGGAAAAAAAATCATTGTCTTGAGGGTTTTTTTTCTATGTATATTATAAATATATAATGTCTTTAGAAAATGCAAATTGTTTCTCTGGTTAATATACAGGCAAAACTAATCTATAATGACATTGTGCAATGAGAATTTTATTCGTGTTACATTAATTAATGTGGTTTTCCTATCAATTCTTGAAAATAGATTTACAAAATATAACTTAACTCTGAACTTTTTCTACCATGAAATATACATATTAAACTTACCAGAAACATTGAAACCCAATTTTTTTTCAAAGTATCACTTCGGATATAGGAAAATTTCATTATGATGCAGTTATGAAATACAATAAAATTAGAGGATAACAAAACATCATCCACCTGCAGTAAAGTACTAGCATATTCATAAA